>NW_025534341.1:0-219649 GCF_020615455.1 Coregonus clupeaformis | reverse complement strand
GTTCTAATAATGTTCTACATGTCATCTGCTACCACTACTACTAATGTTCTAATAATGTTCTACATGTCATCTGCTACCACTACTACTAATGTTCTGCATGTCATCTGTTACCACTTACTATGCTAATGTTCTAATAATGTTCTGCATGTCATCTGCTACCAGTACTACTAATGTTCTAAAATGTTCTACATGTCATCTGCTACCACTACTACTAATGTTCTCTACATGTCATCTGCTACCACTACTACTAATGTTCTAATGATGTTCTGCATGTCATCTGCTACCACTGCGACTAATGTTCTAATAATGTTCTACATGTCATCTGCTACCACTACTACTAATGTTCTAATAATGTTCTACATGTCATCTGTTACCAATTACTACTAATGTTCTAAGGACATGTCATCTGCTACCACTACTACTAATGTTCTAATAATGTTCTGCATGTCATCTGTTACCACTACTACTAATGTTCTGCATGTCTATCTGTTACCACTACTACTAATGTTCTAATAATGTTCTGCATGTCATCTGCTACCACTACTACTAATGTTCTAATAATGTTCTGCATGTCATCTGTTACCACTACTACTAATGTTCTAATAATGGTTCTACATGTCATCTGCTACCACTACTACTAATGTTCTGCATGTCATCTGTTACCACTACTACTAATGTTATAATCACAATGTTCTACATGTCATCTGTTACCACTACTACTAATGTTCTAATAATGTTCTACATGTCATCTGTTACCACTACTACTAATGTTCTGCATGTCATCTGTTACCACTACTACTAATGTTCTAATAATGTTCTGCATGTCATCTGCTACCACTACTACTAATGTTCTAATAATGTTCTACATGTCATCTGTTACCACTACTACTAATCGTTCTGCATGTCATCTGCTACCACTACTACTAATGTTCTAATAATGTTCTGCATGTCATCTGTTACCACTACTACTAATGTTCTGCATGTCATCTGCTACCACTACTACTAATGTTCTAAAATGTTCTGCATGTCATCTGTTACCACTACTACTAATGTTCTAATAGTGCTCTACATGTCATCTGTTACCACTACTACTAATGTTCTAGCATGTCATCTGTTACCACTACTACAATGTTCTAATAATGTTCTATGTCATCTGCTACCACTACTTTTACTAATGTTCTAATAATGTTCTGCATGTCATCTGTTACCACTACTACTAATGTTCTAATAATGTTCTGCATGTCATATGTTACCACTACTACTAATGTTATAATAATGTTCTAAATGTCATCTGCTACCACTACTTCTAATGTTCTAATAATGTTCTACATGTCACGCTACCACTACTACTAATGTTCTTGCATGTCATCTGTTACCACTACTACTAATGTTCTAATAATGTTCTGCTCTCATCTGCTACCACTACTACTAATGTTCTAATAATATTCTGCATGTCATCTGTTAACACTACTAATAATGTTCTAATAATGTTCTGCTGTCATCTGCTACCACTACTACTAATGTTATGCATGTCATGCATGTCATCTGTTACCACTACTACTAATGTTCTAATAATGTTCTGCATGTCATCTGCTACCACTACTACTAATGTTCTAATAATGTTCTACATGTCATCTGCTACCACTACTACTAATGTTCTAATAGTGTTCTACATGTCATCTGCTACCACTACTACTAATGTTCTACATGTCATCTGTTACCACTACTACTAATGTTCTAATAATGTTCTGCATGTCATCTGCTACCACTACTACTAATGTTCTGCATGTCATCTGTTACCACTACTACTAATGTTCTAATAATGTTCTGCATGTCATATGTTACCACTACTACTAATGTTATAATAATGTTCTAAATGTCATCTGCTACCACTACTTCTAATGTTCTAATAATGTTCTACATGTCATCTGCTACCACTACTACTAATGTTCTGCATGTCATCTGTTACCACTACTACTAATGTTCTAATAATGTTCTGCTCTCATCTGCTACCACTACTACTAATGTTCTAATAATATTCTGCATGTCATCTGTTAACACTACTAATAATGTTCTAATAATGTTCTGCTGTCATCTGCTACCACTACTACTAATGTTATGCATGTCATCTGTTACCACTACTACTAATGTTCTAATAATGTTCTACATGTCATCTGCTACCACTAATACTAATGTTCTAATAATGTTTTGCATGTCATCTGTTACCACTACTACTAATGTTCTAATAATGTTCTGCATGTCATCTGCTACCACTACTACTAATGTTCTAATAATGTTCTACATGTCATCTGCTACCACTACTACTAATGTTCTAATAATGTTCTACATGTCATCTGCTACCACTACTACTAATGTTCTAATAATGTTCCTGCATGTCATCTGTACCACTACTACTAATGTTCTAATAATGTTCTACATTATCTGCTCCAGCTACATAATACTTTGTTCTAACCTATTGCATGTTATCTGCTACCACTACTACTACATGTTCTACCATGTCATCTGTTACCACTACTACTAATGTTCTAATAATGTTCTGCATGTCATCTGCTACCACTACTACTAATGTTCTAATCATGTTCTGCATGTCATCTGCTACCACTACTAATAATGTTCTAATAATGTTCTGCATGTCATCTGCTACCACTACTACTAATGTTCTAATAATGTTCTACATGTCATCTGTTACCACTACTACTAATGTTCTAATAATGTTCTGCATGTCATCTGTTACCACTACTACTAATGTTCTACTAATGTTCTACATGTCATCTGTTACCACTACTACTAATGTTCTAATAGTGTTCTACATGTCATCTGCTACCACTACTACTAATGTTCTACATGTCATCTGTTACCACTACTACTAATGTTCTAATAATGTTCTGCATGTCATCTGCTACCACTACTACTAATGTTCTAATAATGTTCTGCATGTCATCTGTTACCACTACTACTAATGTTCTAATAATGTTCTGCATGTCATATGTTACCACTACTACTAATGTTATAATAATGTTCTAAATGTCATCTGCTACCACTACTACTAATGTTCTAATAATGTTCTACATGTCATCTGCTACCACTACTACTAATGTTCTGCATGTCATCTGTTACCACTACTACTAATGTTCTAATAATGTTCTGCTCTCATCTGCTACCACTACTACTAATGTTCTAATAATATTCTGCATGTCATCTGTTAACACTACTAATAATGTTCTAATAATGTTCTGCTGTCATCTGCTACCGCTACTACTAATGTTCTAATAATGTTCTACATGTCATCTGCTACCACTACTACTAATGTTCTAATAGTGTTCTACATGTCATCTGCTACCACTACTACTAATGTTATGCATGTCATGCATGTCATCTGTTACCACTACTACTAATGTTCTAATAATGTTCTGCATGTCATCTGCTACCACTACTACTAATGTTCTAATAATGTTCTACATGTCATCTGCTACCACTACTACTAATGTTCTAATAGTGTTCTACATGTCATCTGCTACCACTACTACTAATGTTCTTACCAGTCATCTGTTACCACTACTACTAATGTTCGATAATGTTCTGCATGTCATCTGCTACCACTACTACTAATGTTCTAATAATGTTCTGCATGTCATCTGTTACCACTACTACTAATGTTCTAATAATGTTCTCACATGTCATCTGCTACCACTACTACTAATGTTCTAATAATGTTTAAATGTCATCTGCTACCACTAATACTAATGTTCTAATAATGTTCTACATGTCATCTGCTACCACTACTACTAATGTTCTGCATGTCATCTGTTACCACTACTACTAATGTTCTAATAATGTTCTGCATTCATCTGCTACCACTACTACTAATGTTCTAATAATGTTCTGCATGTCATCTGTTAACACTACTACTATGTTCTAATAATGTTCTGCATGTCATCTGCTACCACTACTACTAATGTTATGCATGTCATCTGTTACCACTACTACTAATGTTCTAATAATGTCCTACATGTCATCTGCTACCACTACTACTAATGTTCTTTATTTCTGCATGTCATCTGTTACCACTACTACTAATGTTCTAATAATGTTCTGCATGTCATCTGCTACCACTACTACTAATGTTCTAATAATGTTCTACATGTCATCTGCTACCACTACTACTAATGTTCTAATAATGTTCTACATGTCATCTGCTACCACTACTACTAATGTTCTAATAATGTTCTGCATGTCATCTGCTACCACTACTACTAATGTTCTAATAATGTAATAATAAAATAATATAATATGCCATTTAGCAGACGCTTTTATCCAAAGCGACTTACAGTCATGCGTGCATACATTTTTGTGTAGGTGGTCCAGATCGAACCCAACTACCTTTGGCGCGAGAAGCGCCTGTGCTCTACTAGCTGACAGGATATGTTCTACATGTCATCTGCTACCACTACTACTAATGTTCTAATAATGTTCTGCATGTCATCTGCTACCACTACTACTAATGTTCTAATAATGTTCTACATGTCATCTGCTACCACTACTACTAATGTTCTAATAATGTTCTGCATGTCATCTGCTACCACTACTACTAATGTTATAATAATGTTCTGTATGTCATCTGCTACCATTACTACTAATGTTCTAATAATGTTCTACATGTCAACTGCTACCACTACTACTAATGTTCTGCATGTCATCTTTACCACTACTACTAATGTTCTAATAATGTTCTACATGTCATCTGCTACCACTACTACTAATGTTCTAATAATGTTCTGCATGTCATCTTTACCACTACTACTAATGTTATAATAATGTTCTGCATGTCATCTGTTACCATTACTACTAATGTTCTAATAATGTTCTGCATGTCATCTGCTACCACTACTACTAATGTTCTAATATTGTTCTGCATGTCATATGTTACCACTACTACTAATGTTATAATAATGTTCTACATGTCATCTGCTACCACTACTTCTAATGTTCTAATAATGTTCTACATGTCATCTGCTACCACTACTACTAATGTTCTGCATGTCATCTGTTACCACTACTACTAATGTTCTAATAATGTTCTGCATGTCATCTGTTACCACTACTACTAATGTTCTAATAATGTTCTGCATGTCATCTGTTACCACTACTACTAATGTTCTAATAATGTTCTGCATGTCATCTGCTACCACTACTACTAATGTTCTGCATGTCATCTGTTACCACTACTACTAATGTTCTAATAATGTTCTGCATGTCATCTGCTACCACTACTACTAATGTTCTAATAATGTTCTGCATGTCATCTGTTACCACTACTACTAATGTTCTAATAATGTTCTACATGTCATCTGCTACCACTACTACTAATGTTCTAATAATGTTCTGCATGTCATCTGCTACCACTACTACTAATGTTCTAATAATGTTCTGCATGTCATCGCTACCACTACTACTAATGTTCTAATAATGTTCTACATGTCATCTGCTACCACTACTACTAATGTTCTAATAATGTTCTACATGTCATCTGCTACCACTACTACTAATGTTCTAATAATGTTCTGCATGTCATCTGCTACCACTACTACTAATGTTCTAATAATGTTCTACATGTCATCTGCTACCACTACTACTAATGTTCTAATAATGTTCTACATGTCATCTGCTACCACTACTACTAATGTTCTAATAATGTTCTGCATGTCATCTGCTACCACTACTACTAATGTTCTAATAATGTTCTGCATGTCATCTGCTACCACTACTACTAATGTTCTAATAATGTTCTACATGTCATCTGCTACCACTACTACTAATGTTCTAATAATGTTCTACATGTCATCTACTACCACTACTACTAATGTTCTAATAATGTTCTGCATGTCATCTGTTACCATTACTACTAATGTTCTAATAATGTTCTGCATGTCATCTGCTACCACTACTACTAATGTTCTAATAATGTTCTACATGTCATCTGCTACCACTACTACTAATGTTCTAATAATGTTCTACATGTCATCTGCTACCACTACTACTAATGTTCTAATAATGTTCTGCATGTCATATGTTACCACTACTACTAATGTTATAATAATGTTCTACATGTCATCTGCTACCACTACGTCTAATGTTCTAATAATGTTCTACATGTCATCTGCTACCACTACTACTAATGTTCTGCATGTCATCTGTTACCACTACTACTAATGTTCTAATAATGTTCTGCTGTCATCTGCTACCACTACTACTAATGTTCTAATAACGTTCTACATGTCATCTGTTACCACTACTACTAATGTTCTGCATGTCATCTGCTACCACTACTACTAATGTTCTAATAATGTTCTACATGTCATCTGCTACCACTACTACTAATGTTCTAATAATGTTCTGCATGTCATCTGCTACCACTACTACTAATGTTCTAATAATGTTCTGCATGTCATCTGTTACCACTACTACTAATGTTCTAATAATGTTCTACATGTCATCTGCTACCACTACTACTAATGTTCTAATAATGTTCTACATGTCATCTGCTACCACTACTACTAATGTTCTAATAATGTTCTACATGTCATCTGTTACCACTACTACTAATGTTCTAATAATGTTCTGCATGTCATCTGCTACCACTACTACTAATGTTCTAATAATGTTCTGCATGTCATCTGCTACCACTACTACTAATGTTCTAATAATGTTCTGCATGTCATCTGCTACCACTACTACTAATGTTCTAATAATGTTCTACATGTCATCTGCTACCACTACTACTAATGTTCTAATAGTGTTCTACATGTCATCTGCTACCACTACTACTAATGTTCTACATGTCATCTGTTACCACTACTACTAATGTTCTAATAATGTTCTGCATGTCATCTGTTACCACTACTACTAATGTTCTACATGTCATCTGCTACCACTACTACTAATGTTCTAATAATGTTCTGCATGTCATCTGCTACCACTACTACTAATGTTCTAATAATGTTCTGCATGTCATCTGCTACCACTACTACTAATGTTCTAATAGTGTTCTACATGTCATCTGCTACCACTACTACTAATGTTCTACATGTCATCTGTTACCACTACTACTAATGTTCTAATAATGTTCTGCATGTCATCTGCTACCACTACTACTAATGTTCTAATAATGTTCTACATGTCATCTGCTACCACTACTACTAATGTTCTAATAATGTTCTGCATGTCATCTGCTACCACTACTAATAATGTTCTAATAATGTTCTACATGTCCTCTGCTACCACTTCTACTAATGTTCTAATAATGTTCTACATGTCATCTGCTACCACTACTACTAATGTTCTAATAATGTTCTACATGTCATCTGCTACCACTACTACTAATGTTCTAATAATGTTCTGCATGTCATCTGCTACCACTACTACTAATGTTCTAATAATGTTCTACATGTCATCTGCTACCACTACTACTAATGTTCTAATAATGTTCTGCATGTCATCTGCTACCACTACTACTAATGTTCTAATAATGTTCTACATGTCATCTGCTACCACTACTACTAATGTTCTAATAATGTTCTGCATGTCATCTGCTACCACTACTACTAATGTTCTAATAATGTTCTGCATGTCATCTGCTACCACTAGCTGTTCCTACTATAATGTTCTAATAATGTTCTACATGTCATCTGCTACTACTACTACTAATGTTCTGCATGTCCTCTGCTACCACTACTACTAATGTTCTAATAATGTTCTGCATGTCATCTGCTACCACTACTACTAATGTTCTAATAATGTTCTACATGTCATCTGCTACCACTACTACTAATGTTCTAATAATGTTCTACATGTCATCTGCTACCACTACTACTAATGTTCTGCATGTCATCTGTTACCACTACTACTAATGTTCTAATAATGTTCTGCATGTCATCTGCTACCACTACTACTAATGTTCTAATAATGTTCTACATGTCATCTGCTACCACTACTACTAATGTTCTAATAATGTTCTGCATGTCATCTGCTACCACTACTACTAATGTTATGCATGTCATCTGTTACCACTACTACTAATGTTCTAATTATGTTCTGCTGTCATCTGCTACCACTACTACTAATGTTCCACATGTCATCTGTTACCACAACTACTAATGTTCTACATGTCATCTGCTACCACTACTACTAATGTTCTAATATTGTTCTGCATATCATCTGTTACCACTACTACTAATATTCTAATAATGTTCTGCATGTCATCTGTTCCCACTACTACTAATGTTCTCCCGTACCACTACTAATGTTCTACATGTCATCTGTTACCACTACTACTAATGTTCTAATATTGTTCTGCATGTCATCTGTTACCACTACTACTAATGTTCTAATAATGTTCTGCATGTCATCTGCTACCACTACTACTAATGTTCTAATAATGTTCTGCATGTCATCTGCTACCACTACTACTAATGTTCTAATAATGTCATGTCATCTGCTACCACTACTACTAATGTTCTAATAATGTTCTGCATGTCATCTGTTACCACTACTACTAATGTTCTAATAATGTTCTGCATGTCATCTGCTACCACTACTACTAATGTTCTAATAATGTTCTGCATGTCATCTGCTACCACTACTACTAATGTTCTAATAATGTTCTACATGTCATCTGCTACCACTACTACTAATGTTCTGCATGTCATCTGCTACCACTACTACTAATGTTCTAATAATGTTCTGCATGTCATCTGCTACCACTACTACTAATGTTCTAATAATGTTCTGCATGTCATCTGCTACCACTACTACTAATGTTCTAATAATGTTCTACATGTCATCTGCTACCACTACTACTAATGTTCTAATAATGTTCTACATGTCATCTGCTACCACTACTACTAATGTTCTAATAATGTTCTGAATGTCATCTGTTACCACTACTACTAATGTTCTAATAATGTTCTGCATGTCATCTGCTACCACTCCTACTAATGTTCTAATAATGTTCTACATGTCATCTGTTACCACTACTACTAATGTTCTGCATTTTTCTGCTACCACTACTACTAATGTTCTAATAACGTTCTACATGTCATCTGCTACCACTACTACTAATGTTCTAATAATGTTCTGCATGTCATCTGTTACCACTACTACTAATGTTCTAATAATGTTCTGCATGTCATCTGCTACCACTACTACTAATGTTCTAATAATGTTCTACATGTCAACTGCTACCACTACTACTAAATGTCTGCATGTCATCTGCTACCACTACTACTAATGTTCTAATAATGTTCTGCATGTCATCTTTACCACTACTACTAATGTTATAATAATGTTCTGCATGTCATCTGTTACCATTACTACTAATGTTCTAATAATGTTCTGCATGTCATCTGTTACCACTACTACTAATGTTCTAATAATGTTCTACATGTCATCTGCTACCACTACTACTAATGTTCTAATAATGTTCTGCATGTCATCTGTTACCACTACTACTAATGTTCTAATAATGTTCTACATGTCATCTGCTACCACTACTACTAATGTTCTATTAATGTTCTTCATGTCATCTGTTACCACTACTACTAATGTTCTAATAATGTTCTGCATGTCATCTGCTACCACTACTACTAATGTTCTAATAATGTTCTACATGTCAACTGCTACCACTACTACTAAATGTCTGCATGTCATCTGTTACCACTACTACTAATGTTCTAATAATGTTCTGCATGTCATCTGCTACCACTACTACTAATGTTCTAATAATGTTCTGCATGTCATCTTTACCACTACTACTAATGTTATAATAATGTTCTGCATGTCATCTGTTACCATTACTACTAATGTTCTAATAATGTTCTGCATGTCATCTGCTACCACTACTACTAATGTTCTAATAATGTTCTGCATGTCATCTGCTACCACTACTACTAATGTTCTAATAATGTTCTGCATGTCATCTGTTACCACTACTACTAATGTTCTAATAATGTTCTGCATGTCATCTGCTACCACTACTACTAATGTTATGCATGTTCTGCATGTCATCTGTTACCACTACTACTAATGTTCTAATAATGTTCTGCATGTCATCTGCTACCACTACTACTAATGTTCTAATAATGTTCTACATGTCATCTGCTACCACTACTACTAATGTTCTAATAATGTTCTACATGTCATCTGCTACCACTACTACTAATGTTCTAATAATGTTCTGCATGTCATCTGCTACCACTACTACTAATGTTCTAATAATGTTCTGCATGTCATCTGCTACCACTACTACTAATGTTCTAATAATGTTCTACATGTCATCTGCTACCACTACTACTAATGTTCTAATAATGTTCTGCATGTCATCTGTTACCACTACTACTAATGTTCTAATAATGTTCTGCATGTCATCTGTTACCACTACTACTAATGTTCTAATAATGTTCTGCATGTCATCTGCTACCACTACTACTAATGTTCTAATAATGTTCTGCATGTCATCTGCTACCACTACTACTAATGTTCTAATAATGTTCTACATGTCATCTGCTACCACTACTACTAATGTTCTAATAATGTCTACATGTCATCTGCTACCACTACTACTAATGTTCTAATAATGTTCTGCATGTCATCTGCTACCACTACTACTAATGTTCTAATAATGTTCTGCATGTCATCTGCTACCACTACTACTAATGTTCTAATAATGTTCTACATGTCATCTGCTACCACTACTACTAATGTTCTAATAATGTTCTGCATGTCATCTGCTACCACTACTACTAATGTTCTAATAATGTTCTACATGTCAACTGCTACCACTACTACTAAATGTCTGCATGTCATCTGTTACCACTACTACTAATGTTCTAATAATGTTCTGCATGTCATCTGCTACCACTACTACTAATGTTCTAATAATGTTCTGCATGTCATCTGCTACCACTACTACTAATGTTCTAATAATGTTCTGCATGTCATCTGCTACCACTACTACTAATGTTCTAATAATGTTCTACATGTCATCTGCTACCACTACTACTAATGTTCTAATAATGTTCTGCATGTCATCTGCTACCACTACTACTAATGTTCTAATAATGTTCTGCATGTCATCTGCTACCACTACTACTAATGTTCTAATAATGTTCTACATGTCATCTGCTACCACTACTACTAATGTTCTAATAATGTTCTACATGTCATCTGCTACCACTACTACTAATGTTCTAATAATGTTCTGCATGTCATCTGCTACCACTACTACTAATGTTCTAATAATGTTCTGCATGTCATCTGCTACCACTACTACTAATGTTCTAATAATGTTCTGCATGTCATCTGCTACCACTACTACTAATGTTCTAATAATGTTCTGCATGTCATCTGCTACCACTACTACTAATGTTCTAATAATGTTCTGCATGTCATCTGCTACCACTACTACTAATGTTCTAATAATGTTCTGCATGTCATCTGCTACCACTACTACTAATGTTCTAATAATGTTCTGCATGTCATCTGCTACCACTACTACTAATGTTCTAATAATGTTCTGCATGTCATCTGCTACCACTACTACTAATGTTCTAATAATGTTCTGCATGTCATCTGTTACCACTACTACTAATGTTCTAATAATGTTCTGCATGTCATCTGCTACCACTACTACTAATGTTCTAATAATGTTCTACATGTCATCTGCTACCACTACTACTAATGTTCTAATAATGTTCTACATGTCATCTGCTACCACTACTACTAATGTTCTTATAATGTTCTGCATGTCATCTGCTACCACTACTACTAATGTTCTAATATTGTTCTGCATATCATCTGTTACCACTACTACTAATGTTCTAATAATGTTCTGCATGTCATCTGTTACCACTACTACTAATGTTCTGCATGTCATCTGTTACCACTACTACTAATGTTCTAATAATGTTCTGCATGTCATCTGCTACCACTACTACTAATGTTCTAATGTTCTGCATGTCATCTGCTACCACTACTACTAATGTTCTAATAATGTTCTGCATGTCATCTGCTACCACTACTACTAATGTTCTAATAATGTTCTGCATGTCATCTGTTACCACTACTACTAATGTTCTAATAATGTTCTGCATGTCATCTGCTACCACTACTACTAATGTTCTAATGTTCTGCATGTCATCTGCTACCACTACTACTAATGTTCTAATAATGTTCTGCATGTCATCTGCTACCACTACTACTAATGTTCTAATATGTTCTACATGTCATCTGCTACCACTACTACTAATGTTCTAATAATGTTCTGCATGTCATCTGCTACCACTACTACTAATGTTCTAATAATGTTCTGCATGTCATCTGCTACCACTACTACTAATGTTCTAATAATGTTCTACATGTCATCTGCTACCACTACTACTAATGTTCTAATAATGTTCTACATGTCATCTGCTACCACTACTACTAATGTTCTAATAATGTTCTGCATGTCATCTGTTACCACTACTACTAATGTTCTAATAATGTTCTGCATGTCATCTGTTACCACTACTACTAATGTTCTAATAATGTTCTGCATGTCATCTGCTACCACTACTACTAATGTTCTAATAATGTTCTGCATGTCATCTGCTACCACTACTACTAATGTTCTAATATGTTCTACATGTCATCTGCTACCACTACTACTAATGTTCTAATAATGTTCTACATGTCATCTGCTACCACTACTACTAATGTTCTAATAATGTTCTGCATGTCATCTGTTACCACTACTACTAATGTTCTAATAATGTTCTGCATGTCATCTGCTACCACTACTACTAATGTTCTAATAATGTTCTACATGTCATCTGCTACCACTACTACTAATGTTCTAATAATGTTCTGCATGTCATCTGCTACCACTACTACTAATGTTCTAATAATGTTCTGCATGTCATCTGCTACCACTACTACTAATGTTCTAATAATGTTCTGCATGTCATCTGTTACCACTACTACTAATGTTCTAATAATGTTCTGCATGTCATCTGCTACCACTACTACTAATGTTCTAATAATGTTCTGCATGTCATCTGCTACCACTACTACTAATGTTCTAATAATGTTCTACATGTCATCTGTTACCACTACTACTAATGTTCTAATAATGTTCTGCATGTCATCTGCTACCACTACTACTAATGTTCTAATAATGTTCTGCATGTCATCTGCTACCACTACTACTAATGTTCTAATAATGTTCTACATGTCATCTGCTACCACTACTACTAATGTTCTAATAATGTTCTGCATGTCATCTGCTACCACTACTACTAATGTTCTAATAATGTTCTGCATGTCATCTGCTACCACTACTACTAATGTTCTAATAATGTTCTACATGTCATCTGCTACCACTACTACTAATGTTCTAATAATGTTCTGCATGTCATCTGTTACCACTACTACTAATGTTCTAATAATGTTCTGCATGTCATCTGCTACCACTACTACTAATGTTCTAATAATGTTCTGCATGTCATCTGTTACCACTACTACTAATGTTCTAATATGTTCTGCATGTCATCTGCTACCACTACTACTAATGTTCTAATAATGTTCTGCATGTCATCTGCTACCACTACTACTAATGTTCTAATAATGTTCTGCATGTCATCTGCTACCACTACTACTAATGTTCTAATAATGTTCTGCATGTCATCTGCTACCACTACTACTAATGTTCTAATAATGTTCTGCATGTCATCTGCTACCACTACTACTAATGTTCTAATATCGCATGTCATCTGCTACCACTACTACTAATGTTCTAATAATGTTCTGCATGTCATCTGCTACCACTACTACTAATGTTCTAATAATGTTCTGCATGTCATCTGTTACCACTACTACTAATGTTCTAATAATGTTCTGCATGTCATCTGCTACCACTACTACTATGTTCTAATGTTCTGCATGTCATCTGCTACCACTACTACTAATGTTCTAATAATGTTCTGCATGTCATCTGTTACCACTACTACTAATGTTCTAATAATGTTCTGCATGTCATCTGCTACCACTACTACTAATGTTTTAATAATGTTCTGCATGTCATCTGTTACCAATACTACTAATGTTTTAATAATGTTCTGCATGTCATCTGTTACCAATACTACTAATATTATGCATGTCATCTGCTACCACTACTACTAATGTTCTAATAATGTTCTACATGTCATCTGCTACCACTACTACTAATGTTATAATAATGTTCTATATGTCATCTGCTACCACTACTACTAATGTTCTAATAATGTTCTACATGTCATCTGCTACCACTACTACTAATGTTCTAATAATGTTCTGCATGTCATCTGCTACCACTACTACTAATGTTCTAATAATGTTCTACATGTCATCTGCTACCACTACTACTAATGTTCTAATAATGTTCTGCATGTCATCTGCTACCACTACTACTAATGTTCTAATAATGTTCTACATGTCATCTGCTACCACTACTACTAATGTTCTAATAATGTTCTGCATGTCATCTGCTACCACTACTACTAATGTTCTAATAATGTTCTGCATGTCATCTGCTACCACTACTACTAATGTTCTAATAATGTTCTACATGTCATCTGCTACCACTACTACTAATGTTCTAATAATGTTCTACATGTCATCTGCTACCACTACTACTAATGTTCTAATAATGTTCTGCATGTCATCTGCTACCACTACTACTAATGTTCTAATAATGTTCTGCATGTCATCTGTTACCACTACTACTAATGTTCTAATAATGTTCTGCATGTCATCTGTTACCACTACTACTAATGTTCTAATAATGTTCTGCATGTCATCTGCTACCACTACTACTAATGTTCTAATAATGTTCTGCATGTCATCTGTTACCATTACTACTAATGTTCTAATAATGTTCTGCATGTCATCTGCTACCACTACTACTAATGTTCTAATAATGTTCTGCATGTCATCTGTTACCACTACTACTAATGTTCTAATAATGTTCTGCATGTCATCTGTTACCACTACTACTAATGTTCTAATAATGTTCTGCATGTCATCTGTTACCACTACTACTAATGTTCTACTAATGTTCTGCATGTCATCTGTTACCACTACTACTAATGTTCTGCATGTCATCTGCTACCACTACTACTAATGTTCTGCATGTCATCTGCTACCACTACTACTAATGTTCTAATAATGTTCTGCATGTCATCTGCTACCACTACTACTAATGTTCTAATAATGTTCTGCATGTCATCTGTTACCACTACTACTAATGTTCTAATAATGTTCTGCATGTCATCTGTTACCACTACTACTAATGTTCTAATAATGTTCTGCATGTCATCTGCTACCACTACTACTAATGTTCTAATATGTTCTACATGTCATCTGCTACCACTACTACTAATGTTCTAATAATGTTCTACATGTCATCTGCTACCACTACTACTAATGTTCTAATAATGTTCTGCATGTCATCTGCTACCACTACTACTAATGTTCTAATAATGTTCTGCATGTCATCTGCTACCACTACTACTAATGTTCTAATAATGTTCTGCATGTCATCTGCTACCACTACTACTAATGTTCTAATAATGTTCTGCATGTCATCTGCTACCACTACTACTAATGTTCTAATAATGTTCTACATGTCATCTGCTACCACTACTACTAATGTTCTAATAATGTTCTACATGTCATCTGCTACCACTACTACTAATGTTCTAATAATGTTCTGCATGTCATCTGTTACCACTACTACTAATGTTCTAATAATGTTCTGCATGTCATCTGCTACCACTACTACTAATGTTCTAATAATGTTCTGCATGTCATCTGTTACCACTACTACTAATGTTCTAATAATGTTCTGCATGTCATCTGCTACCACTACTACTAATGTTCTAATAATGTTCTACATGTCATCTGCTACCACTACTACTAATGTTCTAATAATGTTCTGCATGTCATCTGTTACCACTACTACTAATGTTCTAATAATGTTCATGTCATCTGCTACCACTACTACTAATGTTCTAATAATGTTCTGCATGTCATCTGCTACCACTACTACTAATGTTCTAATAATGTTCTGCATGTCATCTGCTACCACTACTACTAATGTTCTAATAATGTTCTGCATGTCATCTGCTACCACTACTACTAATGTTCTAATAATGTTCTGCATGTCATCTGCTACCACTACTACTAATGTTCTAATAATGTTCTGCATGTCATCTGCTACCACTACTACTAATGTTCTAATAATGTTCTGCATGTCATCTGCTACCACTACTACTAATGTTCTAATAATGTTCTACATGTCATCTGCTACCACTACTACTAATGTTCTAATAATGTTCTACATGTCATCTGTTACCACTACTACTAATGTTCTAATAATGTTCTGCATGTCATCTGTTACCACTACTACTAATGTTCTAATAACGTTCTGCATGTCATCTGTTACCACTACTACTAATGTTCTATGCATGTCATCTGCTACCACTACTACTAATGTTCTAATAATGTTCTACATGTCATCTGCTACCACTACTACTAATGTTCTAATAATGTTCTGCATGTCATCTGCTACCACTACTACTAATGTTCTAATAATGTTCTGCATGTCATCTGCTACCACTACTACTAATGTTCTGCATGTCATCTGCTACCACTACTACTAATGTTCTGCATGTCATCTGTTACCACTACTACTAATGTTCTAATAATGTTCTGCATGTCATCTGCTACCACTACTACTAATGTTCTAATAATGTTCTGCATGTCATCTGTTACCACTACTACTAATGTTCTGCATGTCATCTGCTACCACTACTACTAATGTTCTAATAATGTTCTACATGTCATCTGCTACCACTACTACTAATGTTCTAATAATGTTCTGCATGTCATCTGCTACCACTACTACTAATGTTCTAATAATGTTCTGCATGTCATCTGCTACCACTACTACTAATGTTCTAATAATGTTCTGCATGTCATCTGCTACCACTACTACTAATGTTCTAATGATGTTCTGAATGTCATCTGCTACCACTCCTACTAATGTTCTAATAATGTTCTGCATGTCATCTGCTACCACTACTACTAATGTTCTGCATGTCATCTGCTACCACTACTACTAATGTTCTAATAATGTTCTGCATGTCATCTGCTACCACTACTACTAATGTTCTAATAATTTTCTGCATGTCATCTGCTACCACTACTACTAATGTTCTAATAATGTTCTGCATGTCATCTGCTACCACTACTACTAATGTTCTAATAATGTTCTGCATGTCATCTGCTACCACTACTACTAATGTTCTAATAATGTTCTGCATGTCATCTGCTACCACTACTACTAATGTTCTAATAATGTTCTGCATGTCATCTGTTACCACTACTACTAATGTTCTAATTGTTCTGCATGTCATCTGCTACCACTACTACTAATGTTCTAATAATGTTCTGCATGTCATCTGCTACCACTACTACTAATGTTCTATATGTTCTGCATGTCATCTGCTACCACTACTACTAATGTTCTAATAATGTTCTACATGTCAACTGCTACCACTACTACTAATGTTCTAATAACGTTCTGCATGTCAGCAGTTACCACTACTACTAATGTTCTACTAATGTTCTGCATGTCATCTGCTACCACTACTACTAATGTTCTATTAATGTTCTGCATGTCATCTGTTACCACTACTACTAATGTTCTAATAATGTTCTGCATGTCATCTGCTACCACTACTACTAATGCAATGTTCTACATGTCATCTGCTACCACACACTAATGTTCTGCATGTCATCTGCTACCACTACTACTAATGTTCTAATAATGTTCTGCATGTCATCTGCTACCACTACTACTAATGTTCTAATGTTCTGCATGTCATCTGCTACCACTACTACTAATGTTCTAATAATGTTCTGCATGTCATCTGCTACCACTACTACATGTTCTAATGTTCTGCATGTCATCTGCTACCACTACTACTAATGTTCTGATAACGTTCTGCATGTCATCTGCTACCACTACTACTAATGTTCTAATAATGTTCTGCATGTCATCTGCTACCACTACTACTAATGTTCTACATGTCATCTGCTACCACTACTAATGTTCTAGCTCATGTCATCTGCTACCACTACTACTAATGCTAATAAGTTCTGCATGTCATCTGCTACCACTACTACTAATGTTCTAATAATGTTCTGCATGTCAGCTGCTACCACTACTACTAATGTTCTAATATATCTGCATGTCATCTGTTACCACTACTACTAATGTTCTAATAATGTTCTGCATGTCATCTGCTACCACTACTACTAATGTTCTATATGTTCATGTCATCTGCTACCACTACTACTAATGTTCTAATAATGTTCTACATGTCATCTGTTACCACTACTACTAATGTTCTGCATGTCATCTGCTACCACTACTACTAATGTTCTAATAATGTTCTGCATGTCAGCTGCTACCACTACTACTAATGTTCTAATAATGTTCTACATGTCATCTGTTACCACTACTACTAATGTTCTTGCATTTCATCTGCTACCACTACTACTAATGTTCTAATAACGTTCTGCATGTCATCTGCTACCACTACTACTAATGTTCTAATAATGTTCTGCATGTCATCTGCTACCACTACTACTAATGTTCTAATAATGTTCTACATGTCATCTGCTACCACTACTACTAATGTTCTAATAATGTTCTGCATGTCATCTGCTACCACTACTACTAATGTTCTAATAATGTTCTGCATGTCATCTGCTACCACTACTACTAATGTTCTAATAATGTTCTGCATGTCATCTGCTACCACTACTACTAATGTTCTAATAATGTTCTACATGTCATCTGCTACCACTACTACTAATGTTCTAATAATGTTCTACATGTCATCTGCTACCACTACTACTAATGTTCTAATAATGTTCTGCATGTCATCTGCTACCACTACTACTAATGTTCTAATAATGTTCTACATGTCATCTGCTACCACTACTACTAATGTTCTAATAATGTTCTCATGTCATCTGCTACCACTACTACTAATGTTCTAATAATGTTCTGCATGTCATCTGCTACCACTACTACTAATGTTCTAATAATGTTCTGCATGTCATCTGCTACCACTACTACTAATGTTCTGCATGTCATCTGCTACCACTACTACTAATGTTCTAATAATGTTCTGCATGTCATCTGCTACCACTACTACTAATGTTCTAATAATGTTCTGCATGTCATCTGCTACCACTACTACTATGTTCTAATAATGTTCTGCATGTCATCTGTTACCACTACTACTAATGTTCTAATAATGTTCTGCATGTCATCTGTTACCACTGCTACTAATGTTCTAATAATGTTCTGCATGTCATCTGCTACCACTACTACTAATGTTCTAATAATGTTCTGCATGTCATCTGCTACCACTACTACTAATGTTCTAATAATGTTCTACATGTCATCTGCTACCACTACTACTAATGTTCTAATAATGTTCTGCATGTCATCTGCTACCACTACTACTAATGTTCTAATAATGTTCTGCATGTCATCTGCTACCACTACTACTAATGTTCTGCATGTCATCTGCTACCACTACTACTAATGTTCTGCATGTCAACTGCTACCACTACTACTAATGTTCTAATAATGTTCTGCATGTCATCTGTTACCACTACTACTAATGTTCTAATAATGTTCTGCATGTCATCTGTTACCACTACTACTAATGTTCTAATAATGTTCTGCATGTCATCTGCTACCACTACTACTAATGTTCTAATAATGTTCTGCATGTCATCTGCTACCACTACTACTAATGTTCTAATAATGTTCTGCATGTCATCTGCTACCACTACTACTAATGTTCTAATAATGTTCTACATGTCATCTGCTACCACTACTACTAATGTTCTAATAATGTTCTACATGTCATCTGTTACCACTACTACTAATGTTCTAATAATGTTCTGAATGTCATCTGCTACCACTCCTACTAATGTTCTAATAACGTTCTGCATGTCAGCTGCTACCACTACTACTAATTTTCTGCATGTCAGCTGTTACCACTACTACTAATGTTCTAATAATGTTCTACATGTCATCTGCTACCACTACTACTAATGTTCTAATGATGTTCTGAATGTCATCTGCTACCACTCCTACTAATGTTCTAATAACGTTCTGCATGTCAGCTGCTACCACTACTACTAATGTTCTGCATGTCAGCTGCTACCACTACTACTAATGTTCTGCATGTCATCTGTTACCACTACTACTAATGTTCTAATAATTTTTTCTGCATGTCAGCTGCTACCACTACTACTAATGTTCTAATAATGTTCTACATGTCATCTGTTACCACTACTACTAATGTTCTGCATGTCATCTGCTACCACTACTACTAATGTTCTAATAATGTTCTACATGTCATCTGCTACCACTACTACTAATGTTCTAATAATGTTCTGCATGTCATCTGCTACCACTACTACTAATGTTCTAATAATGTTCTGCATGTCATCTGCTACCACTACTACTAATGTTCTAATAATGTTCTGCATGTCATCTGCTACCACTACTACTAATGTTCTAATAATGTTCTGCATGTCAGCTGCTACCACTACTACTAATGTTCTAATAATGTTCTACATGTCATCTGTTACCACTACTACTAATGTTCTGCATGTCATCTGCTACCACTACTACTAATGTTCTAATAATGTTCTGCATGTCAGCTGCTACCACTACTACTAATGTTCTAATAATTTTCTGCATGTCAGCTGCTACCACTACTACTAATGTTCTAATAATGTTCTACATGTCATCTGCTACCACTACTACTAATGTTCTAATAATGTTCTGCATGTCATCTGCTACCACTACTACTAATGTTCTAATAATGTTCTGCATGTCATCTGCTACCACTACTACTAATGTTCTAATAATGTTCTACATGTCATCTGCTACCACTACTACTAATGTTCTAATGTTCTGCATGTCATGTGCTACCACTACTACTAATGTTCTAATAACGTTCTGCATGTCAGCAGTTACCACTACTACTAATGTTCTACTAATGTTCTGCATGTCATCTGCTACCACTACTACTAATGTTCTATTAATGTTCTGCATGTCATCTGTTACCACTACTACTAATGTTCTAATAATGTTCTGCATGTCATCTGCTACCACTACTACTAATGTTCTACATGTCATCTGCTACCACTACTACTAATGTTCTGCATGTCATCTGCTACCACTACTATTAATGTTCTAATAATGTTCTGCATGTCATCTGTTACCACTACTACTAATGTTCTGCATGTCATCTGCTACCACTACTACTAATGTTCTAATAATGTTCTGCATGTCATCTGTTACCACTACTACTAATGTTCTGCATGTCATCTGTTACCACTACTACTAATGTTCTAATAACGTTCTGCATGTCAGCTGTTACCACTACTACTAATGTTCTAATAATGTTCTGCATGTCATCTGCTACCACTACTACTAATGTTCTACATGTCACTGCTACCACTTCACTAATGTTCTGCATGTCATCTGCTACCACTACTACTAATGTTCTGCATGTCATCTGTTACCACTACTACTAATGTTATAATAACGTTCTGCATGTCAGCAGTTACCAGTACTACTAATGTTCTGCATGTCATCTGTTACCACTACTACTAATGTTCTAATAATGTTCTGCATGTCATCTGCTACCACTACTAATGTTCTGCATGTCAGCTGCTACCACTACTACTAATGTTCTAATAATGTTCTACATGTCATCGGTTACCACTACTACTAATGTTCTGCATTTCATCTGCTACCACTACTACTAATGTTCTAATAATGTTCTGCATGTCAGCTGTTACCACTACTACTAATGTTCTAATAATGTTCTACATGTCATCTGTTACCACTACTACTAATGTTCTGCATTTCATCTGCTACCACTACTACTAATGTTCTAATAACGTTCTACATGTCATCTGCTACCACTACTACTAATGTTCTAATAATGTTCTACATGTCATCTGCTACCACTACTACTAATGTTCTAATAATGTTCTGCATGTCATCTGCTACCACTACTACTAATGTTCTAATAATGTTCTGCATGTCATCTGCTACCACTACTACTAATTTTCTAATAATGTTCTACATGTCATCTGCTACCACTACTACTAATGTTCTAATAATGTTCTGCATGTCATCTGCTACCACTACTACTAATGTTCTAATAATGTTCTACATGTCATCTGCTACCACTACTACTAATGTTCTAATAATGTTCTGCATGTCATCTGCTACCACTACTACTAATGTTCTAATAATGTTCTGCATGTCATCTGCTACCACTACTACTAATGTTCTAATAATGTTCTACATGTCATCTGCTACCACTACTACTAATGTTCTAATAATGTTCTGCATGTCATCTGTTACCACTACTACTAATGTTCTGCATGTCATCTGCTACCACTACTACTAATGTTCTAATAATGTTCTGCATGTCATCTGTTACCACTACTACTAATGTTCTGCATCTCATCTGCTACCACTACTACTAATGTTCTAATAATGTTCTGCATGTCATCTGTTACCACTACTACTAATGTTCTAATAACGTTCTGCATGTCAGCTGTTACCACTACTACTAATGTTCTAATAATGTTCTGCATGTCATCTGCTACCACTACTACTAATGTTCTACATGTCATCTGCTACCACTTCTACTAATGTTCTGCATGTCATCTGCTACCACTACTACTAATGTTCTGCATGTCATCTGTTACCACTACTACTAATGTTCTAATAATGTTCTGCATGTCATCTGTTACCACTACTACTAATGTTCTAATAATGTTCTGCATGTCATCTGTTACCACTACTACTAATGTTCTAATAATGTTCTGCATGTCATCTGCTACCACTACTAATGTTCTGCATGTCATCTGCTACCACTACTACTAATGTTCTGCATGTCATCTGCTACCACTACTATTAATGTTCTAATAATGTTCTGCATGTCATCTGTTACCACTACTACTAATGTTCTAATAATGTTCTGCATGTCATCTGCTACCACTACTACTAATGTTCTAATAATGTTCTACATGTCATCTCCTACCACTACTACTAATGTTCTACTAATGTTCTGCATGTCATCTGTTACCACTACTACTAATGTTCTAATAATGTTCTGCATGTCAGCTGCTACCACTACTACTAATGTTCTAATAATGTTCTGCATGTCATCTGTTACCACTACTACTAATGTTATAATAATGTTCTACATGTCAGCTGCTACCACTACTACTAATGTTCTGCATGTCATCTGTTACCACTACTACTAATGTTATAATAATGTTCTACATGTCAGCTGCTACCACTACTACTAATGTTCTAATAATGTTCTGCATGTCAGCTGTTACCACTACTACTAATGTTCTGCATTTCATCTGCTACCACTACTACTAATGTTCTAATAACGTTCTACATGTCATCTGCTACCACTACTACTAATGTTCTAATAATGTTCTACATGTCATCTGCTACCACTACTACTAATGTTCTAATAATGTTCTACATGTCATCTGCTACCACTACTACTAATGTTCTAATAATGTTCTGCATGTCATCTGCTACCACTACTACTAAATTTCTAATAATGTTCTACATGTCATCTGCTACCACTACTACTAATGTTCTAATAATGTTCTGCATGTCATCTGCTACCACTACTACTAATGTTCTAATAATGTTCTACATGTCATCTGCTACCACTACTACTAATGTTCTAATAATGTTCTACATGTCATCTGCTACCACTACTACTAATGTTCTAATAATGTTCTGCATGTCATCTGCTACCACTACTAATAATGTTCTAATAATGTTCTACATGTCATCTGCTACCACTACTACTAATGTTCTAATAATGTTCTACATGTCATCTGCTACCACTACTACTAATGTTCTAATAATATTCTGCATGTCATCTGTTACCACTACTACTAATGTTCTAATAATGTTCTGCATGTCATCTGTTACCACTACTACTAATGTTCTAATAATGTTCTGCATGTCATCTGTTACCATTACTACTAATGTTCTAATAATGTTCTGCATGTCATCTGCTACCACTACTACTAATGTTCTAATAATGTTCTACATGTCATCTGCTACCACTACTACTAATGTTCTAATAATGTTCTACATGTCATCTGTTACCATTACTACTAATGTTCTAATAATGTTCTGCATTTCATCTGCTACCACTACTACTAATGTTCTAATAATGTTCTACATGTCATCTGTTACCACTACTACTAATGTTATAATAATGTTCTACATGTCATCTGTTACCAGTACTACTAATGTTCTAATAATGTTCTACATGTCAGCTGTTACCACTACTACTAATGTTCTACTAATGTTCTACATGTCATCTGTTATCACTACTACTAATGTTCTGCATGTCATCTGCTACCACTACTACTAATGTTCTGCATGTCAACTGCTACCACTACTACTAATGTTCTAATAATGTTCTGCATGTCATCTGTTACCACTACTACTAATGTTCTAATAATGTTCTGCATGTCATCTGTTACCACTACTACTAATGTTCTAATAATGTTCTGCATGTCATCTGTTACCATTACTACTAATGTTCTAATAATGTTCTGCATGTCATCTGCTACCACTACTACTAATGTTCTAATAATGTTCTACATGTCATCTGCTACCACTACTACTAATGTTCTAATAATGTTCTACATGTCATCTGTTACCATTACTACTAATGTTCTAATAATGTTCTGCATTTCATCTGCTACCACTACTACTAATGTTCTAATAATGTTCTACATGTCATCTGCTACCACTACTACTAATGTTCTAATAATGTTCTACATGTCAGCTGTTACCACTACTACTAATGTTCTACTAATGTTCTACATGTCATCTGTTATCACTACTACTAATGTTCTGCATGTCATCTGCTACCACTACTACTAATGTTCTGCATGTCAACTGCTACCACTACTACTAATGTTCTAATAATGTTCCGCATGTCATATGTTACCACTACTAATAATGTGCTGCATGTCATCTGCTACCACTACTACTAATGTTCTACATGTCATCTGTTACCACTACTAATAATGTGCTGCATGTCATCTGCTACCACTACTACTAATGTTCTAATAATGTTCTGCATGTCATCTGTTACCACTACTACTAATGCTCTGCATGTCAGCTGTTACCACTACTATTAATGTTCTAATAATGTTCTACATGTCATTTATCTACATTTATCTCAATGTAATGAATGGGAAGGGTTAGCCCTAACCCTAACCCTAACCCTAATGAATGGGAAGTTGATACTCATTTGACTCCTAAAGAGACACAAACACTGACACACAACCATCGACACACATACACGCACCACACTGGCGGCAGGTAGCTTAGTGGTTAAGAGCGTTGTGCCAGTAACTGAAAGGTCGCTGGTTCTAATCCCCGAGCCGACTAGGTGAAATATCTGTCGATGTGCCCTTGAGCAAGGCACTTAACCCTAATTGCTCCTGTAAGTCGCTCTGGATAAGAGCGTCTGCTAAATGACTAAAATGTAAAAAAAAAGAAAAAAAAATGTGTTGTCAATTGTGTTCCTATCCCTAAGAGGCATTTAGGTTGGGAGGGTTAGGGTTACACCCCTCACCCTGACCAGGACGAGTGCTGATCTTCAACCCCCATGCCAATCACACACACACAGCCGTCCCCCTCCCATTTACAGCTCCAGTCAGCGAGTCAGAAAGAGGAGAGTTGGAAAGAGAGAGGGAGAGAAGAAGTGAGAAAGGGAGAGGTAGAAAGAGAACGGGAGGGAAGGAGTGATTGAGTATAAAAGGCCAACCAGTGATCTGTCATCAGGCCAGCTCTTATCATCCTCCCTCTGTAACCCTCAACCCCTCTAGTCTCCATCAGCCTTCCTCTGTAACCCTCAGCCCCTCTAGGCTCCATCAGTCTCCCTCTCTAACCCTCAACCCCTCTAGGCTCCATCAGTCTCCCTCTCTAACCCTCAGCCCCTCTAGGCTCCATCAGTCTCCCTCTCTAACCCTCAGCCCCTCTAGTCTCCATCAGCCTTCCTCTGTAACCCTCAGCCCCTCTAGTCTCCATCAGCCTTCCTCTGTAACCCTCAGCCCCTCTAGTCTCCATCAGCCTTCCTCTGTAACCCTCAGCCCCTCTAGTCTCCATCATCCTCCCTCTGTAACCCTCAGCCCCTCTAGTCTCCATCAGCCTTCCTCTGTAACCCTCAGCCCCTCTAGTCTCCATCATCCTCCCTCTGTAACCCTCAGCCCCTCTAGTCTCCATCAGCCTTCCTCTGTAACCCTCAGCCCCTCTAGTCTCCATCAGCCTTCCTCTGTAACCCTCAGCCCCTCTAGTCTCCATCAGCCTTCCTCTGTAACCCTCAGCCCCTCTAGTCTCCATCAGCCTTCCTCTGTAACCCTCAGCCCCTCTAGTCTCCATCAGTCTCCCTCTGTAACCCTCAGCCCTTCTTGTCTCCATTAGTCTCCCTCTCTAACCCTCAGCCCCTCTGGCCTCCATTAGTCTCCCTCTCTAACCCTCAGCCCCTCTGGCCTCCATTAGTCTCCCTCTCTAACCCTCAGCCCCTCTGGCCTCCATTAGTCTCCCTCTCTAACCCTCAGCCCCTCTGGCCTCCATTAGTCTCCCTCTCTAACCCTCAGCCCCTCTGGCCTCCATTAGTCTCCCTCTCTAACCCTCAGCCCCTCTGGCCTCCATTAGTCTCCCTCTCTAACCCTCAGCCCCTCTAGTCTCCATCAGTCTCCCTCTCTAACCCTCAGCCCCTCTGGCCTCCATTAGTCTCCCTCTCTAACCCTCAGCCCCTCTAGTCTCCATCAGTCTCCCTCTCTAACCCTCAGCCCCTCTGGCCTCCATTAGTCTCCCTCTCTAACCCTCAGCCCCTCTAGTCTCCATCAGTCTCCCTCTCTAACCCTCAGCCCCTCTGGCCTCCATTAGTCTCCCTCTCTAACCCTCAGCCCCTCTAGTCTCCATCAGTCTCCCTCTCTAACCCTCAGCCCCTCTAGTCTCCATTAGTCTCCCTCTCTAACCCTCAGCCCCTCTAGTCTCCATCAGTCTCCCTCTCTAACCCTCAGCCCCTCTAGTCTCCATTAGTCTCCCTCTGTAACCCTCAGCCCCTCTAGTCTCCATCAGTCTCCCTCTCTAACCCTCAGCCCCTCTGGCCTCCATTAGTCTCCCTCTCTAACCCTCAGCCCCTCTAGTCTCCATTAGTCTCCCTCTCTAACCCTCAGCCCCTCTGGCCTCCATTAGTCTCCCTCTCTAACCTCAGCCCCTCTGGCCTCCATTAGTCTCCCTCTCTAACCCTCAGCCCCTCTGGCCTCCATTAGTCTCCCTCTCTAACCCTCAGCCCCTCTGGCCTCCATTAGTCTCCCTCTCTACCCCTCAGCCCCCTCTGGCCTCCATTAGTCTCCCTCTCTAACCCTCATTCCCTCTGGCCTCCATTAGTCTCCCTCTCTAACCCTCAGCCCCTCTAGTCTCCATCAGTCTCCCTCTCTAACCCTCAGCCCCTCTGGCCTCCATTAGTCTCCCTCTCTAACCCTCAGCCCCTCTAGTCTCCATCAGTCTCCCTCTCTAACCCTCAGCCCCTCTGGCCTCCATTAGTCTCCCTCTCTAACCCTCAGCCCCTCTAGTCTCCATCAGTCTCCCTCTCTAACCTCAGCCCCTCTGGCCTCCATTAGTCTCCCTCTCTAACCCTCAGCCCCTCTAGTCTCCATCAGTCTCCCTCTCTAACCCTCAGCCCCTCTAGTCTCCATTAGTCTCCCTCTCTAACCCTCAGCCCCTCTAGTCTCCATCAGTCTCCCTCTCTAACCCTCAGCCCCTCTGGCCTCCATTAGTCTCCCTCTCTAACCCTCAGCCCCTCTAGTCTCCATTAGTCTCCCTCTCTAACCCTCAGCCCCTCTGGCCTCCATTAGTCTCCCTCTCTAACCCTCAGCCCCTCTGGCCTCCATTAGTCTCCCTCTCTAACCCTCAGCCCCTCTGGCCTCCATTAGTCTCCCTCTCTAACCCTCAGCCCCTCTGGCCTCCATTAGTCTCCTCTCTAACCTCAGCCCCTCTGGCCTCCATTAGTCTCCCTCTCTAACCCTCAGCCCCTCTGGCCTCCATTAGTCTCCCTCTCTAACCCTCAGCCCCTCTGGCCTCCATTAGTCTCCCACTCTAACCCTCAGCCCCGTCCCTCCCTGTCCCCCAGCCCCTCTGCTTCTCATGTTACAACCTCCCTCCCTGGTCCTAACCCACAGCCATACATCAGCACCCTCAGCCTAAAATACACCCTTCCTGGTCCTAATCCTCAGCCATAAAGCAGGACCCTCAGCCTAAAACACTCCCTCCCTGGTCCTAACCCTCAGCCTAAAACACTCCCTCCCTGGTCCTAACCCTAAGCCTAAAACACTCCCTTCCTGGTCCTAACCCTCAGACTAAAACACTCCCTGCCTGGTCCTAACCCTCAGCCTAAAGAACTCCCTGCCTGGTCCAAACCCTCAGACTAAAACACTCCCTCCCTGGTCCTAAGCCTAAAACACTCGCTCCCTGGTCCTTACCCTCAGCCTAAAACACTCCCTCCCTGGTCCTAAACCTCAGCCTAAAGAACTCCCTGCCTGGTCCAAACCCTCAGCATAAAATACTCCCTCCCTGGTCCTAAGCCTAAAACATTCCCTCCCTGGTCCTAACCCTCAGCCTAAAACATTCCCTCCCTGGTCCTAACCCTCAGCCTAAATCATTCCCTCCCTCGTCCTAACTATCAGCCTAAAACATTCCCTCCCTGGTCCTAACCTTAGCCTAAAATACTCCCTCCCTGGTCCTAAACCTCAGCCAAATCATTCCCTCCCCGGTCCTAACCCTCAGCCTAAAACATTCCC
This sequence comes from Coregonus clupeaformis, assembly GCF_020615455.1. Lineage (NCBI taxonomy): Eukaryota > Metazoa > Chordata > Actinopteri > Salmoniformes > Salmonidae > Coregonus > Coregonus clupeaformis. The sequence goes on along the minus strand of NW_025534341.1, from coordinate 190,567 downwards.
TTCCTGGTCCTAACCCTCAGCCTAAAACATTCCCTTCCTGGTCCTAACCTTCAGCCTAAAACATTCCCTTCCTGGTCCTAACCTTCAGCCTAAAACATTCTCTCACTGGTCCTTAGCCTAAAACACTCCCTCAGCCTAAAATACACCCTCCCTGGTCCTAACCCTCAGCCATAAAGCAGGACCCTCAGCCTAAAATACTCCCTCCCTGGTCCTAAACCTCAGCCTAAAACACTCCCTCCCTGGTCCTAACCCTCAGCCATAAAGCAGGACCCTCAGCCTAAAATACTCCCTCCCTGGTCCTAAACCTCAGCCTAAAACACTCCCTCCCTGGTCCTAACCCTCAGCCATAAAGCAGGACCCTCAGCCTAAAACACTCCCTCCCTGGTCCTAACCCTCAGCCATAAAGCAGGACCCTCAGCCTAAAATACTCCCTCCCTGGTCCTAAACCTCAGCCTAAAACACTCCCTCCCTGGTCCTAACCCTCAGCCATAAAGCAGGACCATCAGCCTAAAACACTCCCTCCCTGGTCCTAACCCTCAGCCAAACAGCAGGACCATCAGCCTAAAACACTCCCTCCCTGGTCCTAACCCTCAGCCAAACAGCAGGACCATCAGCCTAAAACACTCCCTCCCTGGTCCTAACCCTCAGCCAAACAGCAGGACCATCAGCCTAAAACACTCCCTCCCTGGTCCTAACCCTCAGCCTCAACCACTCCCTCCCTGATGTTAACCCTCAGCCAAACAGCAGGACCATCAGCCTAAAACACTCCCTCCCTGGTCCTAACCCTCATCCTAAAACACTCTCTCCCTGGTCCTAACCCTAAGCCATACAGCATAACCCTCATCCTAAAACACTCCCTCCCTGGTCCTAACCCTAAGCCTAAAACACTCCCTCCCTGTTCCTAACCCTCAGCCTAAAACACTCCCTCCCTGGTCCTAACCCTCAGCCTAAAACACTCCCTCCCTGGTCCTAACCCTCATCCTAAAACACTCTCTCCCTGGTCCTAACCCTCAGCCATACAGCATAACCCTCAGCCTAAAACACTCCCTCCCTGGTCCTAACCCTAAGCCATACAGCATAACCCTTAGCCTAAAACACTCCCTCCCTGGTCCTAACCCTCATTCTAAAGCACTCATTCACTGATCCAAACCCTCAGCCTAAAATACTCCCTCCCTGGTCCTAACCCTCAGCCTCAAGCACTCCCTCCCTGGTGTTAACCCACAGCCATACATCATTACCCTCAGCCTAAAATACTCCCTCCCTGGTCCTAATCCTCAGCCATAAAGCAGGACCCTCAGCCTAAAACACTCCCTCTCTGATCCTAACCCTCATCCTAAAACACTCCCTCCCTGATGTTAACCCTCAGCCATAAAGCAGGACCCTCATCCTAAAACACTCCCTCCCTGGTCCTAACCCTCATCCTAAAACACTCCCTCCCTGGTCCTAACCCTCAGCCTCAACCACTCCCTCCCTGATGTTAACCCTCAGCCATACAGCATAACCCTCATCCTAAAACACTCCCTTCCTGGTCCTAACCTTCAGTCTAAATCACTCCCTTGATGGTCCTAACCTTCATCCTAAAGAATTCCCTGCCTGGTTGTAACCCTCATCCTAAAGCACTCCTTCCCTGGTCCTAAGCCTAAAATACTCCCTCCCTGGTCCTAAACCTAAAACACTCCCTCCCTGGTCCTAACCCTCAGCCTCAAGCACACCCTCCCTGATGTTAACCCTCAGCCATACAGCAGGACCCTCATCCTAAAACATTCCCTCCCTGGTCCTAAACCTCAGTCCTACAGCAGGACACTCTCTTACAGTGAGGGAAAAAAGTATTTGATCCCCTGCTGATTTTGTAAGTTTGCCCACTGACAAATAAATGATCAGTCTATAATTTTAATGGTAGGTTTATTTGAACAGTGAGAGACAGAATAACAACAAAAAAATCCAGAAAAACGCATGTCAAAAATGTTATAAATGTATTTGCATTTTAATGAGGGAAATAAGTATTTGACCCCTCTGCAAAACATGACTTAGTACTTGGTGGCAAAACCCTTGTTGGCAATCACAGAGGTCAGACGTTTCTTGTAGTTGGCCACCAGGTTTGCACACATCTCAGGAGGGATATTGTCCCACTCCTCTTTGCAGATCTTCTCCAAGTCATTAAGGTTTCGAGGCTGACGTTTGGCAACTCGAACCTTCAGCTCCCTCCACAGATTTTCTATGGGATTAAGTTCTGGAGACTGGCTAGGCCACTCCAGGACCTTAATGTGCTTCTTCTTGAGCCGCTCCTTTGTTGCCTTGGCCGTGTGTTTTGGGTCATTGTCATGCTGGAATACCCATCCACGACCCATTTTCAATGCCCTGGCTGAGGGAAGGAGGTTCTCACCCAAGATTTGACGGTACATGTCCCCATCCATCGTCCCTTTGATGCGGTGAAGTTGTCCTGTCCCCTTAGCAGAAAAACACCCCCAAAGCATAATGTTTCCACCTCCATGTTTGACGGTGGGGATGGTGTTCTTGGGGTCATAGGCAGCATTCCTCCTCCTCCAAACACGGCGAGTTGAGTTGATGCCAAAGAGCTCCATTTTGGTCTCATCTGACCACAACACTTTCACCCAGTTCTCCTCTGAATCATTCAGATGTTCATTGGCAAACTTCAGACGGGCATGTATATATGCTTTTATGAGCAGGGGGACCTTGCGGGCGCTGCAGGATTTCAGTCTTTCACAGTGTAGTGTGTTACCAATTGTTTTCTTGGTGACTATGGTCCCAGCTGCCTTGAGATCATTGACAAGATCCTCCCGTGTAGTTCTGGGCTGATTCCTCACCATTCTCATGATCATTGCAACTCCACGAGGTGAGATCTTGCATGGAGCCCCAGGCAGAGGGAGATTGACAGTTATTTTGTGTTTCTTCCATTTGTTCTATAATCGCACCAACTGTTGTCACCTTCTCACCAAGCTGCTTGGCGATGGTCTTGTAGCCCATTCCAGCCTTGTGTAGGTCTACAATCTTGTCCCTGACATCCTTGGAGAGCTCTTTGGTTCTTGGCCATGGTGGAGAGTTTGTAATCTGATTGATTGATTGCTTCTGTGGACAGGTGTCTTTTATACAGGTAACAAACTGAGATTAGGAGCACTCCCTTTAAGAGTGTGCTCCTAATCTCAGCTCGTTACCTGTATAAAAGACACCTGGGAGCCAGAAATCTTTCTGATTGAGAGGGGGTCAAATACTTATTTCCCTCATAAAATCATTTTTGACATGCGTTTTTCTGGATTTTTTTGTTGTTATTCTGTCTCTCACTGTTCAAATAAACCTACCATTAAAATTATAGACAGTGGGCAAACTTACAAAATCAGCAGGGGATGAAATACTTTTTTCCCTCACTGTAACTGTCGCTGTCTCTTTTAGGTGGGAGCTTAACGCCATGACCTCCAACAGTAACATCAGCAGACCTATCTTCTCCTCTCACGGCTAAACTGGTCTGGTACCAGGGCCAAACTAACCCAGAACACCAGGACTGAACTGACCTAGAGCTACCACAGTACCAGAACACCAGGGCTGAACTGACCCAGAGATACCACAGTACCAGAACACCAGGGCTGAACTGACCCAGAGTTCCACAGCACCAGAACACCAGGGCTGAACTGACCCAGAGTTCCACAGCACCAGAACACCAGGGCTGAACTGACCCAGAGTTCCACAGCACCAGAACACCAGGGCTGAACTAACCCAGAGCTAGCACAGTACCAGAACACCAGGGCTGAACTGACTAGCTGGCTGGGCTGTCATAGTACCAGAAGATGATCCATCATCTGAGCTGACCTTTGACACTACTAGAACCTAGCAGGGAACCCTATGGTCTGGGCTTAACCGACGCCACAGAGCTGACTCCACCAGAACCTTAATGCTCTGAAGTCCTGTCAGTAAAACCATGGCTCTCTTAGTTCTGGATCAGAACCTGTCTGGTTGTCCTAGGTCTGGTTCTAGACCTGCCAGGGCTGTTTGACTCTACTGGACCTGAAGACCTGGAGGCTGTCTGTCTGTTTTTACAGTAACTGTTTGATCTGGATTGGAATTTTCTTCTCCCTTGGTTTGGCTCTCTCTCCCTCTCTCCCTCTCTCTCTCGCTCTCTCTCGCTCTCTCTCTCTCTCGCTCTCTCTCTCTCTCTCTCTCTCTCTCTCTCTCTCTCTCTCTCCCTCTCTCTCTCTCTCTCTCTCTCTCTCTCACATGCTCTCTCTCTCTTTCCCTCTCTCTCTCTCTCTCACACGCTCTCTCTCTCTCTCACACTCTCTCTCTCTCTCTCTCTCTCCCACACTCTCTCTCTCTCTCTCCTCTCTTGCTCTCTCACACGCTCTCTCTCTCTCTCTCTCACATGCTCTCTCTCTCTCTCACGCTCTCTCTCTCTCTCTCTCTCTCTCTCTCTCTCTCTCTCTCTCTCTCTCTCTCTCTCTCTCTCTCACACGCTCTCTCTCTCTCTCTCTCTCTCTCTCTCTCTCTCTCTCTCTCAGTGAAACCCACCGGTCTCTCCCAGTTCACCACGTCTTCTCTTGTTGACCTCCCTGGACACTATCAGGAGGGGGTTTCTACTGGTGCTGAATGGTGCTTTAGTATCTGTATTGCTCTATTACTCACAACTCAATGAGAGTTACCTTGACTGTTTTACCAGTATTACGACAAGCAGAACATATTCTTCACTCAACACTGATTTCTCTTTTTTGAAAGAGTTGCATAAGAGAATTATGACATTTTGACATTTAGTTTTCTCTGCTCCGTTCTCTCTCCTGACTGATCAAATGTCTGTGATGATTACCATGTATTTAAAGGGGCAATGCAGGGTCCCTAAAACAGGAAAGTGGTCACCCCTCCGCCACTGGTTTTGTTAAACAGCTCATCAGGTAAGGGACAGAAGTTCTGAACTCCAAATGTCCTGAATGGATAACTAACCTATCTTCTCTCTGTGGAGGTGAAGGACATGACACTGGTGACACCCCACTGTACCAGCTGAGAGAATGCCTCTAGAATGCATCCGTCACAAATGGCTGTGCTGCTCACTGCTTACAGCTGAATCTAGCTTAACAAAGTTACAAGGACCATTAATCTCCTGGTTAGTCTTTAACTGTCATTCATGCAACAGGTGAAGATTTTAGACCCACCACGTAGAGCCTGTTGAACAAACCTAGAATACAACAGGTCATTGGGTATAGAGGAGAGTACTATAGTACTATTCTATATTACATCTATACTACTAGGGTACTATAGTACTATACTACTACTAGGGTACTATAGTACTATACTACTGGGTACTATAGGAATATACTACTGCTATACTACTAGGGTACTATAGTACTATACTACTGCTATACTACTAGGGTACTATAGTACTATACTACTACTATACTACTAGGGTACTATAGTACTATACTACTGGGTACTATAGGAATATACTACTGCTATACTACTAGGGTACTATAGTACTAGGCTACTATAGTACTATACTACTACTACTACACTGCTAGGGTACTATAGTACTATACTACTACTATACTACTAGGGTACTATCGTACTATACTATACTGCTATGGTACTATACTATTACTATTATACTACTAGGGTACTATAGTACTATACTACTACTACTACACTGCTAGGGTACTATAGTACTATACTACTACTATACTACTAGGGTACTATAGTACTATACTATACTGCTATGGTACTATACTATTACTATTATACTACTAGGGTACTATAGTACTATACTACTGCATACTACTATAGTACTATACTACTGCTATACTACTAGGGTACTATAGTACTATACTACTGCTATACTACTAGGGTACTATAGTACTATACTACTGCTATACTACTAGGGTACTATAGTACTACACTACTGATATACTACTAGGGTACTATAGTACTATACTACTGCTATACTACTAGGGTACTATAGTACTATACTACTGCTATACTACTAGGGTACTATAGTACTATACTACTGCTATACTACTAGGGTACTATAGTACTATACTATACTAGAGACATCTGTCCTACACTAGACCTTCCTGACATTAGCCTTCTATTTTTGCCCAGGCAGAAGAACAGCTCTTTAATGAACCCCTAGGTGCTTTCCTGCTGTTCAACATGCAGACCTTCAGCCCCTGCTCAAAGCCATGGAGGTGTGATATTCTGTTCATGTTTATTTTTCTGTGCCAAATATAGTTAGGTTTCATGCTACAGCTACAGGCCAATGGATGAGGACTAAAGCTAGCTTAGAAATGTACTGTAGATAGACAAAACAGAGAGTTGAGCGGGGGCTGGTCATCCTACACCATACCTGACCACCTTCCACCCTACCTGACCACCCTCCACCCTACCTGACCACCCTACACCCTACCACCTTCCACCCTATCTGACCACCCTACCTGACCACCCTACCTGACCACCCTCCACCCTACCTGACCACCTTCCACCCTACCTGACCACCCTCCACCCTACCTGACCACCCTCCACCCTACCTGACCACCCTCCACCCTACCTGACCACCTTCCACCCTATCACCTTCCACCCTATCTGACCACCCTCCACCCTACCTGACCACCCTCCACCCTACCTTACCACCCTCCACCCTACCTGACCACCCTCCACCCTACCTGACCACCCTCCACCCTACCTGACCACCTTCCACCCTACCTGACCACCCTCCACCCTACCTGACCACCCTCCAACCTACCTGACCACCTTCCACCCTATCACCTTCCACCCTACCTGACCACCCTACACCCTACCTGACCACCCTCCACCCTACCTGACCACCCTCCACCCTACCTGACCACCCTCCACCCTACCTGACCACCCTACACCCTACCACCTTCCACCCTATCTGACCACCCTACCTGACCACCCTCCACCCTACCTGACCACCTTCCACCCTACCTGACCACCCTCCACCCTACCTGACCACCCTCCACCCTACCTGACCACCTTCCACCCTATCACCTTCCACCCTATCTGACCACCCTACACCCTACCTGACCACCCTACCTGACCGCCCTCCACCCTCCAACCTACCTGACCACCCTCCACCCTATCTGACCACCCTACACCCTACCTGACCGCCCTCCACCCTCCACCCTACCTGACCACCCTCCACCCTACCTGACCACCCTCCACCCTACCTGACCACCCTCCACCCTACCTGACCACCCTCCACCCTACCTGACCACCCTACACTCTACCTGACCACCCAACACCCTACCTGACCACCTTCCACCCTACCTGACCACCCTCCAACCTACCTGACCACCCTACACCCTACCTAACCACCTTCCACCCTACCTGACCACCTTCCACCCTACCTGACCACCTTCCACCCTACCTGACCACCTTCCACCCTACCTGACCACCCTACACCCTACCTGACCACCCTACCTGACCACCCTACACCCTACCTGATCACCTTCCACCCTACCTGACCACCCTCCAACCTACCTGACCACCCTCCACCCTACCTGACCACTTTCCACCCTACCTGACCACCCTACACCCTACCTGACCACCCTACACCCTATCTGACCACCCTACACCCTACCTGACCACCCTACACCCTACCTGACCACCCTCCAACCTACCTGACCAACCTACCTGACCACCCTACACCCTACCTGACCACCCTCCACCCTACCTGATCACCCTCCACCCTACCTGACCACCCTCCACCCTACCTGACCACCCTCCACCCTACCTGACCACCCTACACCCTACCTGACCACCCTCCAACCAACCTGACCACCCTCCACCCTACCTGACCACCCTACACCCTACCTGACCACCCTACCTGACCACCCTACCTGACCACCCTACACCCTACCTGACCACCCTACCTGACCACCCTCCATCCTACCTGACCACCCTACACCCTACCTGACCACCCTACACCCTACCTTTCCACCCTACCTGACCACCCTAGCTGACCACCCTCCACCCTACCTGACCACCCTCCACCCTACCTGACCACCCTACACCCTACCTGACCACCCTACACCCTACCTGACCACCCTACCTGACCACCCTCCACCCTTATATGTATACAATACATTGAAAAATAAAAATGTTTGTTAAAACATAACAAAACCTACTAATTATGAATGTATAAATTAATTGAGCAGTAATCATGAATTTTTTTTTTTTATATATATATATATTTCTTATATTTAAATGCGAGTGTGTGAGAGTTAGGCTACATGGAGGAGATTACTGAGTAGTTTGGTTCATCAGGCTGACCCCCAGTCTTCATGGAGGAGATTACTGAGTAGTTTGGTTCATCAGGCTGACCCCCAGTCTTCATGGAGGAGATTACTGAGTAGTTTGGTTCATCAGGCTGACCCCCAGTCTTCATGGAGGAGATTACTGAGTAGTTTGGTTCATCAGGCTGACCCCCAGTCTTCATGGAGGAGATTACTGAGTAGTTTGGTTCATCAGGCTGACCCCCAGTCTTCATGGAGGAGATTACTGAGTAGTTTGGTTCATCAGGCTGACCCCCAGTCTTCATGGAGGAGATTACTGAGTAGTTTGGTTCATCAGGCTGACCCCAGTCTTCTGGAGGAGATTACTGAGTAGTTTGGTTCATCAGGCTGACCCCCAGTCTTCATGGAGGAGATTACTGAGTAGTTTGGTTCATCAGGCTGACCCCCAGTCTTCATGGAGGAGATTACTGAGTAGTTTGGTTCATCAGGCTGATCCCCAGTCTTCATGGAGGAGATTACTGAGTAGTTTGGTTCATCAGGCTGACCCCCAGTCTTCATGGAGGAGATTACTGAGTAGTTTGGTTCATCAGGCTGACCCCCAGTCTTCATGGAGGAGATTACTGAGTAGTTTGGTTCATCAGGCTGACCCCCAGTCTTCATGGAGGAGATTACTGAGTAGTTTGGTTCATCAGGCTGATCCCCAGTCTTCATGGAGGAGATTACTGAGTAGTTTGGTTCATCAGGCTGATCCCCCAGTCTTCATGGAGGAGATTACTGAGTAGTTTGGTTCATCAGGCTGACCCCAGTCTTCATGGAGGAGATTACTGAGTAGTTTGGTTCATCAGGCTGACCCCAGTCTTCATGGAGGAGATTACTGAGTAGTTTGGTTCATCAGGCTGACCCCCAGTCTCCATGGAGGAGATTACTGAGTAGTTTGGTTCATCAGGCTGACCCCCAGTCTTCATGGAGGAGATTACTGAGTAGTTTGGTTCATCAGGCTGACCCCAGTCTTCATGGAGGAGATTACTGAGTAGTTTGGTTCATCAGGCTGACCCCCAGTCTCCATGGAGGAGATTACTGAGTAGTTTGGTTCATCAGGCTGACCCCCAGTCTTCATGGAGGAGATTACTGAGTAGTTTGGTTCATCAGGCTGACCCCCAGTCTTCATGGAGGAGATTACTGAGTAGTTTGGTTCATCAGGCTGACCCCCAGTCTTCATGGAGGAGATTACTGAGTATGGTATCTGTATCTGATAGAGAATTGACTGTGAGGTGCGGCAGTGGGGAGGGTGAAGGTTATCACAGTGTTGTGTTATATAGATGGATTTCAGAACTAACCTGGATTAAAGGGTTTAGCTAAACTGTCTGGGAGGTGAGAGTATTTGTAGATGAAAGTGCATAATTGGTGACATTAATGTCGTAAATAGACGAGATATTGAGTTTCTTAAACAAAGGTGCAAATGGAGCCGGATAATTAGAGGGTGGATAGGCATGCAAATGTATTTTGTATGATGAGTAATCTGTGTAGGTAGGAGGCATATGTACTGACCCAGACAATATTACAGTAAATTAGATATTAAGCTACAGTAAAGAGTTAGGAAGCGAGGCTGATGAACCAAGCCACTCGTCTTTCTGATGATACCAACACATTTCATCACTTTACTGCAGACTGAATAGGATCATTCCAGGATAACTTTTCATCAATTAAAACTCAGAGGAATCTAGTGGATGTGACTTGTTCTTACTAGTGAATACAATAAAGTTGGATTATTTAACATTTAAAGATAATTTGTGTATCTGGAACCGTTCAGAAAATGTGACAATGCCTGAGTTAGATTCATTAATTACTGAATCAAAATTCCTGTGTGATAAAATCTACTTGGTATCATCAGCAAAGAGAATGGGAAGTACAGTAGAAGACTCAGCAGCAAGGTCATTGATATAGATTAGGAATAACAAAGGTCTAGTTATCACCACAGGATATCTTGGCCCTGGCAGATGCACAGTCTTTTGCATAAACAAATTGTTCTCTATCATAAACATAACTATATAACCAATTATATGTATAATCATGCAACCGTAATAATGCAATTTAGAAAGTAATATTTCATGATCAACTGTGTCAAACGCATTGGATAAATCGAAAAAGATGCCAAGAGTGTATTCATTGTTGTTCAGGGCTGTACAGATTTTATCCACAAGTTGCAAAGAGCCATATTACATTTACATTTTAGTCATTTAGCAGACGCTCTTATCCAGAGCGACTTACAGTTAGTGAGTGCATACATTATTTTTTTTCATACCCCCTGTGGGAATCGAACCCACAACCCTGGCGTTGCAAACGCCATGCTCTACCAACTGAGCTACATCCCAGCCATATCTGTGAAGTAGTTTTCTACGAAAACCATATTGGTGCTCATATAGAATACAGTGTTGAAACCATATTGGTGCTCATATAGAATACAGTGTTGATTTAAACGTTTCAACATTCTCTTATACACACATTTTTCTAGGATTTTAGAAAAACATGTAAGTACAGATATTGGGCGATAATTTGTAAAAGATCTGGGATCCCCAGATTTATAGAGGGGGATAACTTTGGCAATTTTCTAATCTTTAAGAACAATACCAGTTTGCATAGATTTGGTGAAGATATACATTAGAGGTTCAGTGATTGAGGAAGACACTGATTTCACCAAAGAGGCCCCAATCTCATCATAACCTGCTGCTGGTACCTTTAAGTTACCAATGACCTCCATCACATCAGGAGGATCAAACTGAAGCAGAGAAGGGAAATGTCCCTTAATGTAATCCAAGGGATTTACATCAGTTTTCTCTATTTTCTTTGACAGAGAGGAACCCACAGTCACAAAATAAGTTATTAAATTCACATGAAATAACATCAGGATCCCTATAGGTCTTATTTCCAACAATAAATTGAGATGGGATAGTTGGAGATGCCTTTCTCTTATTCAACAGTTGATTGATGATTTTCCAAGGGATTTCTGTCTACAGTGTACATCTGCATTGCTTGCTGTTTGGTGTTTTAGGCTGGGTTTCTGTATAAGCACTATGTGACATCTGCTGATGTAAAAAGGGCTTTATAAATACATTTGATTGATTCCAAGTTGACTTTATATTATTTAAGGATTCTTGGAATTTATTAGTAACATATTTTTGGGGGGATATCCGAAGTAGGTGAGTCAATTTGTTCTTATACTTTTTGTAATTAGTAGAATTCAGGGGAGAGGGATTTGTGAGAAACTTTTCATACAGTACAACTTGTTATTTTTTTAAACTGAGGAGTTTTTGAGGCCAGTTGTAATCCAAGGTTTCCAGAACCCTTCTGCTGCTCTCTGGTTGAACTAAGGGAAAGTAGTGGTGAAATACAGAGTTGAGAGATAGGAGAAAAGTCTGGTCAGCAGACTCCACATCAGCCTGATTATAAACATTTCCACATAAAATATCATCAATCAACATCTTAAAGGGCTCACAATGACTTTTGTTAAATATTCTACATTTAATGCTACTAATCATCCCTATCTGTTCATTTCCAGCTGTCAAAGAGAAGTGGAACGTTGGAAAGTGGTCAGAAATGTCAGTATAAAGTGGACCTGTATGAGCCACATTATTATAGATCAATAAGGGTGGCAGATGAACTGGTCACTCTAGTGGGCTTATAGATGAGGGGATCCAGATAGCTGGAGTATAAAGTATTCAGAAAATCAGATAAATTAAATAAGTTTGTTGTAATCACCCAATAGAAAACACGTTATCTTCATTATTAATAAAATCCAAGGTTGATGCAAGGATATCAATGAAACTACCAGAATCAGGTGGCTGATAGATGCATCCACTATTTTACCACCAAAAATTAAAATGAGGGAATTTCTATGAAAAGAGATTCAACATCAATGTTATCAGATGTAAGTGCGAGGTCCTCTCTTACAAAGAATTGAAAACGTTTATGAACAAAAATAGACACTACAGTGGAGAACAGCATTATAAGGAGACATGTCATAAAGCATGGCTGTCTCTTCAGTCAGACATGTTTCTGAAAGGGCAACGATGGAACATTCATGACTGAGAGAAGACAGATAATGAACAAGGTGGTCGTGATGTTTAGGAAGACTGCGAACGTTCAAATGAAATGTAGAAAATCAGCTTCTCTTGGAATTAGAGAAACTGCTATGCAGGTTGTTAAATTGCTTAACGTTATAGTAACCACAAGTGATAGACTCATCTCTGGTAAATCTCAGGATATTTTAATCTGGATCAACACAATCATTATATACAGTGAGGGGAAAAAAGTATTTGATCCCCTGCTGATTTTGTACGTTTGCCCACTGACAAAGAAATGATCAGTCTATAATTTTAATGTTAGGTTTATTTGAACAGTGAGAGACAGAATAACAACAACAAAATCCAGAAAAACGCATGTCAAAAATGTTATAAATTGATTTGCATTTTAATGAGGGAAATAAGTATTTGACCCCCTCTCAATCAGAAAGATTTCTGGCTCCCAGGTGTCTTTTATACAGGTAACGAGCTGAGATTAGGAGCACACTCTTAAAGGGAGTGCTCCTAATCTCAGTTTGTTACCTGTATAGAAGACACCTGTCCACAGAAGCAATCAATCAATCAGATTCCAAACTCTCCACCATGGCCAAGACCAAAGAGCTCTCCAAGGATGTCAGGGACAAGATTGTAGACCTACACAAGGCTGGAATGGGCTACAAGACCATCGCCAAGCAGCTTGGTGAGAAGGTGACAACAGTTGGTGCAATTATTCGCAAATGGAAGAAACACAAAATAACTGTCAATCTCCCTCGGCCTGGGGCTCCATGCAAGATCTCACCTCGTGGAGTTGCAATGATCACGAGAACGGTGAGGAATCAGCCCAGAACTACATGGGAGGATATTGTCAATGATCTCAAGGCAGCTGGGACCATAGACACCAAGAAAACAATTGGTAACACACTACGCCATGAAGGACTGAAATCCTGCAGCGCCCGCAAGGTCCCCCTGCTCAAGAAAGCACATATACAGGGCCGTCTGAAGTTTGCCAATGAACATCTGAATGATTCAGAGGAGAACTGGGTGAAAGTGTTGTGGTCAGATGAGACCAAAATCGAGCTCTTTGGCATCAACTCAACTCGCTGTGTTTGGAGGAGGAGGAATGCTGCCTATGACCCCAAGAACACCATCTCCACTGTCAAACATAGAGGTGGAAACATTATGCTTTGGGGGTGTTTTTTCTGCTAAGGGGACAGGACAACTTCACCGCATCAAAGGGATGATGGACGGGGCCATATACCGTCAAATCTTGGGTGAGAACCTCCTTCCCTCAGCCAGGGCATTGAAAATGGGTCATGGATGGGTATTCCATCATGACAATGACCCAAAACACACGGCCAAGGCAACAAAGGAGTGGCTCAAGAAGAAGCACATTAAGGTCCTGGAGTGGCCTAGCCAGTCTCCAGACCTTAATCCCATAGAAAATCTGTGGAGGGAGCTGAAGGTTTGAGTTGCCAAACGTCAGCCTCGAAAACCTTAATGACTTGGAGAAGATCTGCAAAGAGGAGTGGGACAAAATCCCTCCTGAGATGTGTGCAAACCTGGTGGCCAACTACAAGAAACGTCTGACCTCTGTGATTGCCAACAAGGGTTTTGCCACCAAGTACTAAGTCATGTTTTGCAGAGGGGTCAAATACTTGTTTCCCTCATTAAAATGCAAATACATTTATAACATTTTTGACATGCGTTTTTCTGGATTTTTGTTGTTGTTATTCTGTCTCTCACTGTTCAAATAAACCTACCATTAAAATTATAGACTGATAATTTATTTGTCAGTGGGCAAATGTACAAAATCAGCAGGGGATCAAATACTTTTTTCCCTCACTGTATATTGTTGGCTTCATTAATATCTAATGGGTTAAAGGTCATGTTATCAGGGTTGATATCCTGCCCAACTAAGAGAGATACACAGTCGGAATCATCCAGAGAGTGGAATGGAAACCTAGAAGTGCGTGCCTCACATGTCCAATACAACCACACATTTGTGTTAGTTTTATCAATAGGGGTGCACTTAGTTTTATTAATAGGGGTGCACTTCCTATGGAATGCACATTGACACAGTCCACATAACACCACTGAAGACTTCAGAGGGTTATGACATTTAGAACAATGTGTGTTTTTTTTGGGGGGGGGGGGGGGTAAACGACCAGCTGATCATACTTCAGGGATGTCTTGTTGCCTTTCTTTCGTTCTCCAATTAGCCGTGGCAGCAGTTCCTTTCTTTCGTTCTTCAATTAGCCGTGGCAGCAGTTCCTTTCTTTTGTTCTTCAATTAGTCGTGGCAGCAGTTCCTTTCTTTCGTTCTTCAATTAGTCGTGGCAGGAGTTCCTTTCTTTCGTTCTTCAATTAGCCGTGGCAGCAGTTCCTTTCTTTCGTTCTTCAATTAGCCGTGGCAGCAGTTCCTTTCTTTCGTTCTTCAATTAGTCGTGGCAGCAGTTCCTTTCTTTCGTTCTCCAATTAGCCGTGGCAGAAGTTCCTTTCTTTCGTTCTTCAATTAGTCGTGGCAGAAGTTCCTTTCTTTCGTTCTTCAATTAGTCGTGGCAGCAGTTCCTTTCTTTTGAGGCGTACCTTTACAGAGCAGTCTTCATTGATGAAGATTTTGGTTCCCTTCAGGTACTTGGATGAGTAGTTTCACCACTATAGATCTGGGCAGTCCATCGGGGAAGAAATTGCCATTCCAATGTGCCCTCTCCATCTCCATGAGTTTAGGGTCCAGTTTCAGTTGATCTTCCAGGAGTTTCTTGACCTTGACTTCTCTGTCATGCCAAGTTTCAGTCTTTACATCCTCAATTCCATCGATTAAAATATTAATGCGCCTCGATTGGTTTTCGAGGTAGTCTCCTTTGGAAGAGTGCTTGTCAAGTGATGTTTGGAAAATGGTGAATTCCTCAGTTTGGCTGGTGACATTCAGGCCCTTTAGCTCCCTCACGTCTGACTGTGTCAGTTCCAAACTGTTTAAATTCCATTACATCCTGAAACAGATCATCAAATCAAATTGTATTTGTCACATGCGCCGAATACAACAGGTGTAGACGTTACAGTGAAATGCTTACTTACAAGCCCTTAACCAACAGTGCAGTTTTAAGAAAAATAAATGTTAAGTAAAAATAAAAAAAATTGAAAAATAACAAATACAGAGCCGCAGTAAAATAACAGTAGAGGCTATATACAGTAGAGGCTATATACAGTAGAGGCTATATACAGTAGAGAGGCTATATACAGTAGAGAGGCTATATACAGTAGAGAGGCTATATACAGTAGAGAGGCTATATACAGTAGGAGGCTATATACAGTAGAGGCTATATACAGTAGAGAGGCTATATACAGTAGAGAGGCTATATACAGTAGAGGCTATATACAGTAGAGAGGCTATATACAGTAGAGAGGCTATATACAGTAGAGAGGCTATATACAGTAGAGAGGCTATACACAGTAGAGGCTATATACAGTAGAGAGGCTATATACAGTAGAGAGGCTATATACAGTAGAGAGGCTATATACAGTAGAGAGGCTATATACAGTAGAGGCTATATACAGTAGAGGGGCTATATACAGTAGAGGCTATATACAGTAGAGGCTATATACAGTAGAGGCTATATACAGTAGAGAGCTATATACAGTGAGAGGCTATATACAGTAGAGGGCTATATACAGTAGGAGGCTATATACAGTAGAGAGGCTATATACAGTGAGAGGCTATATACAGTAGAGGCTATATACAGTAGAGGGCTATATACAGTAGAGAGGCTATATACAGTAGAGGCTATATACAGTAGAGAGGCTATATACAGTGGAGGCTATATACAGTAGAGGCTATATACAGTAGAGAGGCTATATACAGTAGAGGCTATATACAGTAGAGGCTATATACAGTAGAGAGGGCTATATGCAGTAGAGGCTATATACAGTAGAGGCTATATACAGTAGAGAGGCTATATACAGTAGAGAGGCTATATACAGTAGAGAGGGCTATATACAGTAGAGGCTATATACAGTAGAGGCTATATACAGTAGAGAGGCTATATACAGTAGAGGCTATATACAGTAGAGGCTATATACAGTAGAGAGGCTATATACAGTAGAGAGGCTATATACAGTAGAGGCTATATACAGTAGAGGCTATATACAGTAGAGAGGCTATATACAGTAGAGAGGCTATATACAGTAGAGGCTATATACAGTAGAGGCTATATACAGTAGAGGGGCTATATACAGTAGAGAGGCTATATACAGTAGAGGCTATATACAGTAGAGGCTATATACAGTAGAGAGGCTATATACAGTAGAGGCTATATACAGTAGAGGCTATATACAGTAGAGGCTATATACAGTAGAGGCTATATACAGTAGAGAGGCTATATACAGTAGAGGCTATATACAGTAGAGGCTATATACAGTAGAGAGGCTATATACAGTAGAGAGGCTATATACAGTAGAGGCTATATACAGTAGAGGCTATATACAGTAGAGAGGGCTATATACAGTAGAGAGGCTATATACAGTAGAGAGGCTATATACAGTAGAGGCTATATACAGTAGAGGCTATATACAGTAGAGAGGCTATATACAGTAGAGAGGCTATATACAGTAGAGAGGCTATATACAGTAGAGAGGCTATATACAGTAGAGGCTATATACAGTAGAGAGGCTATATACAGTAGAGGCTATATACAGTAGAGAGGCTATATACAGTAGAGGCTATATACTGTAGAGAGGATATATACAGTAGAGAGGCTATATACAGTGAGAGGCTATATACAGTAGAGAGGCTATATACAGTAGAGAGGCTATATACAGTAGAGAGGCTATATACAGTAGAGGCTATATACAGTAGAGAGGCTATATACAGTAGAGAGGCTATATACAGTAGAGGCTATATACAGTAGAGGCTATATACAGTAGAGGCTATATACAGTAGAGAGGCTATATACAGTAGAGAGGCTATATACAGTAGAGGATATATACAGTAGAGAGGCTATATACAGTAGAGGGGCTATATACAGTAGAGGCTATATACAGTAGAGGCTATATACAGTAGAGAGGCTATATACAGTAGAGAGGCTATATACAGTAGAGAGGCTATATACAGTAGAGGCTATATACAGTAGAGGCTATATACAGTAGAGAGGCTATATACAGTAGAGAGGCTATATACAGTAGAGGCTATATACAGTAGAGAGGCTATATACAGTAGAGGCTATATACAGTAGAGAGGCTATATACAGTAGAGGCTATATACAGTAGAGAGGATATATACAGTAGAGAGGCTATATACAGTAGAGGGCTATATACAGTAGAGGCTATATACAGTAGGAGGCTATATACAGTAGAGGCTATATACAGTAGAGGGCTATATACAGTAGGAGGCTATATACAGTAGAGGCTATATACTGTAGAGAGGATATATACAGTAGAGAGGCTATATACAGTAGAGGCTATATACAGTAGAGGCTATATACAGTAGAGAGGCTATATACAGTAGAGGCTATATACAGTAGAGAGGCTATATACAGTAGAGAGGCTATATACAGTAGAGAGGCTATATACAGTAGAGAGGCTATATACAGTAGAGAGGCTATATACAGTAGAGGCTATATACAGTAGAGAGGCTATATACAGTAGAGAGGCTATATACAGTAGAGGCTATATACAGTAGAGGCTATATACAGTAGGGGGAGGCTATATACAGTAGGGAGGCTATATACAGTAGAGGCTATATACAGTAGAGGCTATATACAGTAGGGAGGCTATATACAGTAGAGGCTATATACAGTAGAGAGGCTATATACAGTAGAGAGGCTATATACAGTAGAGGCTATATACAGTAGAGGCTATATACAGTAGGGAGGCTATATACAGTAGAGGCTATATACAGTAGAGAGGCTATATACAGTAGAGGCTATATACAGTAGAGGCTATATACAGTAGAGAGGCTATATACAGTAGAGAGGCTATATACAGTAGAGGCTATATACAGTAGAGAGGCTATATACAGTAGAGAGGCTATATACAGTAGAGGCTATATACAGTAGAGAGGCTATATACAGTAGAGGCTATATACAGTAGAGAGGCTATATACAGTAGAGGCTATATACAGTAGAGGCTATATACAGTAGAGGCTATATACAGTAGAGAGGCTATATACAGTAGAGGCTATATACAGTAGAGAGGCTATATACAGTAGAGAGTCTATATACAGTAGAGAGGCTATATACAGTAGAGGCTATATACAGTAGAGGCTATATACAGTAGAGGCTATATACAGTAGAGGGGCTATATACAGTAGAGGCTATATACAGTAGAGGGGCTATATACAGTAGAGGCTATATACAGTAGAGGCTATATACAGTAGAGGGGCTATATACAGTAGAGAGGCTATATACAGTAGAGGCTATATACAGTAGAGGCTATATACAGTAGAGGCTATATACAGTAGAGGCTATATACAGTAGTGGAGGCTATATACAGTAGAGGCTATATACAGTAGAGAGGATATATACAGTAGAGAGGCTATATACAGTAGAGGCTATATACAGTAGAGAGGCTATATACAGTAGAGGCTATATACAGTAGAGAGGCTATATACAGTAGGGAGGCTATATACAGTAGAGGATATATACAGTAGAGAGGCTATATACAGTAGAGGCTATATACAGTAGAGAGGCTATAACAGTAGAGGCTATATACAGTAGAGGCTATATACAGTAGAGGCTATATACAGTAGAGGCTATATACAGTAGAGGCTATATACAGTAGAGAGGCTATATACAGTAGAGGCTATATACAGTAGGGAGGCTATATACAGTAGAGGCTATATACAGTAGAGAGGCTATATACAGTAGAGAGGCTATATACAGTAGAGGCTATATACAGTAGAGGCTATATACAGTAGAGAGGCTATATACAGTAGAGGGGCTATAACAGTAGGGAGGCTATATACAGTAGAGGCTATATACAGTAGAGAGCTATATACAGTAGAGAGGCTATATACAGTAGAGAGGCTATATACAGTAGAGGGCTATATACAGTAGAGAGGCTATATACAGTAGAGGCTATATACAGTAGAGAGGCTATATACAGTAGAGAGGCTATATACAGTAGAGGCTATATACAGTAGAGGCTATATACAGTAGAGAGGCTATATACAGTAGAGGCTATATACAGTAGAGAGGCTATATACAGTAGGAGGCTATATACAGTAGAGGCTATATACAGTAGGAGGCTATATACAGTAGAGGCTATATACAGTAGAGAGGCTATATACAGTAGAGAGGCTATATACAGTAGAGGCTATATACAGTAGAGGCTATATACAGTAGAGGCTATATACAGTAGAGAGGCTATATACAGTAGAGGCTATATACAGTAGAGGCTATATACAGTAGAGAGGCTATATACAGTAGAGGCTATATACAGTAGAGAGGCTATATACAGTAGAGAGGCTATATACAGTAGAGGCTATATACAGTAGAGGCTATATACAGTAGAGAGGCTATATACAGTAGAGAGGCTATATACAGTAGAGAGGCTATATACAGTAGAGGCTATATACAGTAGAGAGGCTATATACAGTAGAGGCTATATACAGTAGAGAGGCTATATACAGTAGAGGCTATATACAGTAGGGTATATACAGTAGAGGCTATATACAGTAGAGGCTATATACAGTAGAGAGACTATATACAGTAGAGAGGCTATATACAGTAGAGAGGCTATATACAGTAGAGGCTATATACAGTAGAGAGGCTATATACAGTAGAGAGGCTATATACAGTAGAGGCTATATACAGTAGAGGCTATATACAGTAGAGAGGCTATATACAGTAGAGAGGCTATATACAGTAGAGGCTATATACAGTAGAGGCTATATACAGTAGAGAGGCTATATACAGTAGAGGCTATATACAGTAGAGGCTATATACAGTAGAGAGGCTATATACAGTAGAGAGGCTATATACAGTAGAGGCTATATACAGTAGAGGCTATATACAGTAGAGAGGCTATATACAGTAGAGGCTATATACAGTAGAGAGGCTATATACAGTAGAGAGGCTATATACAGTAGAGAGGCTATATACAGTAGAGAGGCTATATACAGTAGAGAGGCTATATACAGTAGAGAGGATATATACAGTAGAGAGGCTATATACAGTAGAGAGGCTATATACAGTAGAGGGGCTATATACAGTAGAGAGGCTATATACAGTAGAGGCTATATACAGTAGAGAGGCTATATACAGTAGAGGCTATATACAGTAGAGAGGCTATATACAGTAGAGAGGCTATATACAGTAGAGAGGCTATATACAGTAGAGGCTTACATACAGTAGAGGCTATATACAGTAGAGAGGCTATATACAGTAGAGGCTATATACAGTAGAGGGCTATATACAGTAGAGAGGCTATATACAGTAGAGAGGCTATATACAGTAGAGGCTATATACAGTAGAGGCTATATACAGTAGAGGCTATATACAGTAGAGAGGCTATATACAGTAGAGAGGCTATATACAGTAGAGGCTATATACAGTAGAGGCTATATACAGTAGAGAGGCTATATACAGTAGAGAGGCTATATACAGTAGAGAGGCTATATACAGTAGAGGCTATATACAGTAGAGAGGCTATATACAGTAGAGGCTATATACAGTAGAGGCTATATACAGTAGAGAGGCTATATACAGTAGAGAGGCTATATACAGTAGAGGCTATATACAGTAGAGGCTATATACAGTAGAGAGGCTATATACAGTAGAGAGGCTATATACAGTAGAGAGGCTATATACAGTAGAGGGGCTATATACAGTAGAGAGGCTATATACAGTAGAGAGGCTATATACAGTAGAGAGGCTATATACAGTAGAGGCTATATACAGTAGAGAGGCTATATACAGTAGAGAGGCTATATACAGTAGAGAGGCTAAATACAGTAGAGAGGCTATATACAGTAGAGGCTGTATACAGTAGAGAGGCTATATACAGTAGAGGCTATATACAGTAGAGGCTATATACAGTAGAGAGGCTATATACAGTAGAGAGGCTATATACAGTAGAGGCTATATACAGTAGAGAGGCTATATACAGTAGAGAGGCTATATACAGTAGAGAGGCTAAATACAGTAGAGAGGCTATATACAGTAGAGGCTATATACAGTAGAGAGGCTATATACAGTAGAGAGGCTATATACAGTAGAGAGGCTATATACAGTAGAGAGGCTATATACAGTAGAGGCTATATACAGTAGAGGCTATATACAGTAGAGAGGCTATATACAGTAGAGAGGCTATATACAGTAGAGGGGCTATATACAGTAGAGGCTATATACAGTAGAGGCTATATACAGTAGAGGCTATATACAGTAGAGAGGCTATATACAGTAGAGAGGCTATATACAGTAGAGAGGCTATATACAGTAGAGGCTATATACAGTAGAGAGGCTATATACAGTAGAGAGGCTATATACAGTAGAGAGGCTATATACAGTAGAGAGGCTATATACAGTAGAGGCTATATACAGTAGAGGCTATATACAGTAGAGGCTATATACAGTAGAGAGGCTATATACAGTAGAGAGGCTATATACAGTAGAGGATATATACAGTAGAGGCTATATACAGTAGAGGATATATACAGTAGAGAGGCTATATACAGTAGAGAGGCTATATACAGTAGAGAGGCTATATACAGTAGAGAGGCTATATACAGTAGAGAGGCTATATACAGTAGAGAGGCTATATACAGTAGAGAGCTATATACAGTAGAGAGGCTATATACAGTAGAGTTACATAGAGGCTATACAGTAGAGAGGCTATATACAGTAGAGGCTATATACAGTAGAGAGGCTATATACAGTAGAGGGGCTATATACAGTAGAGAGGCTATATACAGTAGAGAGGCTATATACAGTAGAGAGGCTATATACAGTAGAGAGGCTATATACAGTAGAGGCTATATACAGTAGAGGGGCTATATACAGTAGAGAGGCTATATACAGTAGAGAGGCTATATACAGTAGAGAGCTATATACAGTAGAGGCTATATACAGTAGAGGCTATATACAGTAGAGAGGCTATATACAGTAGAGAGGCTATATACAGTAGAGGGGCTATATACAGTAGAGAGGCTATATACAGTAGAGGGGCTATATACAGTAGAGAGGCTATATACAGTAGAGGGGCTATATACAGTAGAGAGGCTATATACAGTAGAGAGGCTATATACAGTAGAGAGGCTATATACAGTAGAGAGGCTATATACAGTAGAGGCTATATACAGTAGAGAGGCTATATACAGTAGAGGCTATATACAGTAGAGAGGCTATATACAGTAGAGAGGCTATATACAGTAGAGAGGCTATATACAGTAGAGGGGCTATATACAGTAGAGGGCTATATACAGTAGAGGGCTATATACAGTAGAGAGGCTATATACAGTAGAGAGGCTATATACAGTAGAGAGGCTATATACAGTAGAGAGGCTATATACAGTAGAGAGGGCTATATACAGTAGAGAGGCTATATACAGTAGAGGGCTATATACAGTAGAGAGGCTATATACAGTAGAGAGGCTATATACAGTAGAGAGGCTATATACAGTAGAGAGGCTATATACAGTAGAGGGCTATATACAGTAGAGGGGCTATATACAGTAGAGAGGCTATATACAGTAGAGAGGGCTATATACAGTAGAGGCTATATACAGTAGAGAGGCTATATACAGTAGAGGGGCTATATACAGTAGAGGGCTATATACAGTAGTAGAGGCTATATACAGTAGAGAGGCTATATACAGTAGAGGGCTATATACAGTAGAGAGGCTATATACAGTAGAGAGGCTATATACAGTAGAGAGGCTATATACAGTAGAGAGGCTATATACAGTAGAGGTCTATATACAGTAGAGAGGCTATATACAGTAGAGAGGCTATATACAGTAGAGGGGCTATATACAGTAGAGGCTATATACAGTAGAGAGGGCTATATACAGTAGAGAGGCTATATACAGTAGAGGGCTATATACAGTAGAGGGCTATATACAGTAGAGGGCTATATACAGTAGAGAGGCTATATACAGTAGAGGGGCTATATACAGTAGAGAGGCTATATACAGTAGAGGGCTATATACAGTAGAGAGGCTATATACAGTAGAGGGCTATATACAGTAGAGGGCTATATACAGTAGAGAGGCTATATACAGTAGAGAGGCTATATACAGTAGAGAGGCTATATACAGTAGAGAGGCTATATACAGTAGAGAGGCTATATACAGTAGAGGCTATATACAGTAGAGAGGCTATATACAGTAGAGAGGCTATATACAGTAGAGGGCTATATACAGTAGAGGGGCTATATACAGTAGAGGGCTATATACAGTAGAGAGGCTATATACAGTAGAGAGGCTATATACAGTAGAGGGCTATATACAGTAGAGGCTATATACAGTAGAGGGCTATATACAGTAGAGAGGCTATATACAGTAGAGGGGCTATATACAGTAGAGAGGCTATATACAGTAGAGAGGCTATATACAGTAGAGAGGCTATATACAGTAGAGGGCTATATACAGTAGAGAGGCTATATACAGTAGAGGCTATATACAGTAGAGAGGCTATATACAGTAGAGGGGCTATATACAGTAGAGAGGCTATATACAGTAGAGGCTATATACAGTAGAGAGGCTATATACAGTAGAGAGGCTATATACAGTAGAGAGGCTATATACAGTAGAGGGCTATATACAGTAGAGAGGCTATATACAGTAGAGGGCCTATATACAGTAGAGGCTATATACAGTAGAGAGGCTATATACAGTAGAGGGCTATATACAGTAGAGAGGCTATATACAGTAGAGGCTATATACAGTAGAGAGGGCTATATACAGTAGAGAGGCTATATACAGTAGAGAGGCTATATACAGTAGAGGGCTATATACAGTAGAGAGGCTATATACAGTAGAGGGCTATATACAGTAGAGAGGCTATATACAGTAGAGGCTATATACAGTAGAGAGGCTATATACAGTAGAGGCTATATACAGTAGAGGGGCTATATACAGTAGAGAGGGCTATATACAGTAGAGAGGCTATATACAGTAGAGGGGCTATATACAGTAGAGGGCTATATACAGTAGAGGGGCTATATACAGTAGAGGGCTATATACAGTAGAGAGGCTATATACAGTAGAGGGGCTATATACAGTAGAGAGGCTATATACAGTAGAGAGGCTATATACAGTAGAGAGGCTATACAGTAGAGGCTATATACAGTAGAGAGGCTATATACAGTAGAGAGGCTATATACAGTAGAGAGGCTATATACAGTAGAGGGCTATATACAGTAGAGGCTATATACAGTAGAGGGGCCATATACAGTAGAGAGGGCTATATACAGTAGAGAGGCTATATACAGTAGAGGGGCTATATACAGTAGAGAGGCTATATACAGTAGAGAGGCTATATACAGTAGAGGCTATATACAGTAGAGGGGCTATATACAGTAGAGAGGCTATATACAGTAGAGGGGCTATATACAGTAGAGAGGCTATATACAGTAGAGAGGCTATATACAGTAGAGAGGCTATATACAGTAGAGGGGCTATATACAGTAGAGGGGCTATATACAGTAGAGAGGCTATATACAGTAGAGGGCTATATACAGTAGAGCCGAGGCTATATACAGTAGAGAGGCTATATACAGTAGAGGGGCTATATACAGTAGAGGGCTATATACAGTAGAGAGGCTATATACAGTAGAGGGGCTATATACAGTAGAGAGGCTATATACAGTAGAGAGGCTATATACAGTAGAGGGGCTATATACAGTAGAGGGGCTATATACAGTAGAGAGGCTATATACAGTAGAGGGGCTATATACAGTAGAGAGGCTATATACAGTAGAGGGGCTATATACAGTAGAGGGGCTATATACAGTAGAGAGGCTATATACAGTAGAGGGGCTATATACAGTAGAGAGGCTATATACAGTAGAGAGGCTATATACAGTAGAGAGGCTATATACAGTAGAGAGGCTATATACAGTAGAGAGGCTATATACAGTAGAGGGGCTATATACAGTAGAGAGGCTATATACAGTAGAGGGGCTATATACAGTAGAGAGGCTATATACAGTAGAGGGGCTATATACAGTAGAGAGGCTATATACAGTAGAGAGGCTATATACAGTAGAGGGGCTATATACAGTAGAGAGGCTATATACAGTAGAGGCTATATACAGTAGAGAGGCTATATACAGTAGAGGGGCTATATACAGTAGAGGGGCTATATACAGTAGAGGGGCTATATACAGTAGAGGGGCTATATACAGTAGAGGGGCTATATACAGTAGAGAGGCTATATACAGTAGAGGGGCTATATACAGTAGAGAGGCTATATACAGTAGAGGGCTATATACAGTAGAGAGGGCTATATACAGTAGAGGGCTATAACAGTAGAGAGGCTATATACAGTAGAGGGGCTATATACAGTAGAGAGGCTATATACAGTAGAGGGGCTATATACAGTAGAGAGCTATATACAGTAGAGGGCTATATACAGTAGAGGGGCTATATACAGTAGAGGAGGCTATATACAGTAGAGGGGCTATATACAGTAGAGGGCTATATACAGTAGAGGGGCTATATACAGTAGAGGGGCTATATACAGTAGAGAGGCTATATACAGTAGAGGCTATATACAGTAGAGGCTATATACAGTAGAGGATATATACAGTAGAGAGGCTATATACAGTAGAGGGGCTATATACAGTAGAGAGGCTATATACAGTAGAGGGGCTATATACAGTAGAGGGGCTATATACAGTAGAGGGGCTATATACAGTAGAGAGGCTATATACAGTAGAGAGGCTATATACAGTAGAGAGGCTATATACAGTAGAGAGGCTATATACAGTAGAGGGCTATATACAGTAGAGGGGCTATATACAGTAGAGGGGCTATATACAGTAGAGAGGCTATATACAGTAGAGAGGCTATATACAGTAGAGGGCTATATACAGTAGAGGGGCTATATACAGTAGAGGGCTATATACAGTAGAGGGGCTATATACAGTAGAGAGGGCTATATACAGTAGAGGGGCTATATACAGTAGAGGGCTATATACAGTAGAGAGGCTATATACAGTAGAGGGGCTATATACAGTAGAGGGGCTATATACAGTAGAGAGGCTATATACAGTAGAGAGGGCTATATACAGTAGAGGGGCTATATACAGTAGAGGGCTATATACAGTAGAGGGCTATATACAGTAGAGGGGCTATATACAGTAGAGAGGCTATATACAGTAGAGGGGCTATATACAGTAGAGGGGCTATATACAGTAGAGGGGCTATATACAGTAGAGGGCTATATACAGTAGAGGGGCTATATACAGTAGAGGGGCTATATACAGTAGAGGGGCTATATACAGTAGAGGGGCTATATACAGTAGAGGCTATATACAGTAGAGAGGCTATATACAGTAGAGAGGCTATATACAGTAGAGGGGCTATATACAGTAGAGGGGCTATATACAGTAGAGAGGCTATATACAGTAGAGAGGCTATATACAGTAGAGAGGCTATATACAGTAGAGGCTATATACAGTAGAGAGGCTATATACAGTAGAGGGGCTATATACAGTAGAGGCTATATACAGTAGAGAGGCTATATACAGTAGAGAGGCTATATACAGTAGAGAGGCTATATACAGTAGAGAGGCTATATACAGTAGAGAGGCTATATACAGTAGAGGCTATATACAGTAGAGGGGCTATATACAGTAGAGGGGCTATATACAGTAGAGAGGCTATATACAGTAGAGGGGCTATATACAGTAGAGAGGCTATATACAGTAGAGAGGCTATATACAGTAGAGGGGCTATATACAGTAGAGAGGCTATATACAGTAGAGAGGCTATATACAGTAGAGAGGCTATATACAGTAGAGGCTATATACAGTAGAGGCTATATACAGTAGAGAGGCTATATACAGTAGAGAGGCTATATACAGTAGAGAGGATATATACAGTAGAGGCTATATACAGTAGAGAGGCTATATACAGTAGAGAGGCTATATACAGTAGAGAGGCTATATACAGTAGAGAGGCTATATACAGTAGAGGGGCTATATACAGGGGGTACCGGTACAGAGTCAATGTGCGGGGGCACAGGTTAGTCGAGGTAATTGACCTAATATGTACATGTGGGGAGAGCAGGGGTGGCTCAAGGGCCACATTGAGTTTTTGAAACCAAGTGAAGGGCCACATGCTGTATGCGTGACAAAACATGTGAATCCTTTATGGCTGGTTAGTGGGACACTCCCTCTCTTCATGTACAGTTGAAATCGGAAGTTTACATACACTTAGGTTGGAGTCATTAAAACTTGTTTTTCAACCACTCCACAAATTTCTTGTTAACAAACTATAGTTTTGGCAAGTCGGTCGGTGCATGACACAAGTAATTTTTCCAACAACTGTTTACAGACAGATATTTTACATTTTAGTCATTTAGCAGACACTCTTATCCAGAGCGACTTACACTTAGTGAGTACATACCTTTTTTTTTTCATACTGGCCCCCCATGGGAATCGAACCCACAACCCTGGCGTTGCAAACGCCATGCTCTACCAACTGTATCACAATTCATAATTCACTGTATCACAATTACAGTGGGTCAGAAGTTTACATACACTAAGTTGACGGTGCCTTTAAACAGCTTGGAAAATTCCAGAAAATGATGTCATGGCTTTAGAATCTTCTGATAGGCTAATTGACATAATTTGAGTCAATTGGAGGTGTACCTGTGGATGTATTTCAAGGCCTACCTTCAAACTCAGTGCCTCTCTGCTTGACATCAAAATAAATCAGCCAAGACCTCAGAAAAAAAATTGTAGACCTCCACAAGTCTGATTCATCCTTAGGAGCAATTTCCAAATGCCTGAAGGTACCACGTTCATCTGTACAAATAATAGTATGCAAGTATAAACACCATGGGACCACGCAGCCGTCATACCGCTCAGGAAGGAGACGTGTTCTGTCTCCTAGAGATGAACGTACTTTGGTGCGAAAAGTGCAAATCAATCCCAGAACAGCAAAGGACCTTGTGAAGATGCTGGAGGAAACAGGTACAAAAGTATCTATATCCACAGTAAAACGAGTCCTATATCAACATAACCTGAATGGCAGCTCAGCAAGGAAGAAGCCACTGCTCCAAAACCACCATTAAAAAGCCAGACTACGGTTTGCAACTGCACATGGGGACAAAGATCGTACTTTTTTGAGAAATGTCCTCTGGTCTGATGAAACAAAAATAGAACTGTTTGGCCATAATGACCATCGTTATATTTGGAGGAAAAAGGGGGACGCTTGCAAGCCGAAGAACACCATCCCAACCGTGAAGCACTGGGGTGGCAGCATAATGCTGTGGGGGTGCTTTGCTGCAGGAGGGTCTGGTGCACTTCACAAAATGGATGGCATCATGAGGAAAGAAAATTATGTGGATATATTGAAGCAACATCTCAAGACATCAGTCAGGAAGTTAAAGCTTGGTCGCAAATGGGTCTTCCAAATGGACAATGACCCCAAACATACTTCTAAAGTTGTGGCAAAATGGCTTAAGGACAACAAAGTCAAGGTATTGGAGTGGTCATCACAAAGCCCTGACCTCAATCCTATAGAACATTTGTGGGCAGATCTGAAAAGGCGTGTGCGAGCAAGGAAGCCTACAAACCTGACTCAGTTACACCAGCTCTGTCAGGAAGAATGGGACAAAATTCACCCAACTTATTGTGGGAAGCTTGTAGAAGGTTACCCGAAATGTTTGACCCAAGTTAAACAATTTAAAGGCAATGCTACCAAATACTAATTGAGTGTATGTAAACTTCTGACCCACTGGGAATGTGATGAAAGAAATAAAATCTGAAATAAATCATGCGCTCTACTATTATTCTGACATTTCACATTCTTAAATTAAAGTGGTGATCCTAACTGACCTAAGGCAGGGAATTTTTACTACGATTAAATGTCAGGAATTGTGAAAAACTGAGTTTAAATTTATTTGGCTAAGGTTTATGTAAACTTCCGACTTCAACTGTACATTCCCATCACATCAACCCATTCCTGAATGTCACACTTGTCTGACCCATCCCCCCTGAAGACTGGTGGATCCTTGGTGTCAGATTTCAGGATTACATTCAACTGAGATAGATCAAGGTTTGGACCCTGTGGGCTGGAGTTAGCTAAACCACAGCGATCGCTGAAGGACTGAGATGTTTTCCCACGTTCACCCTCAGATAGTAGTCTGGCTGTAACTGTGTCCTGTATGTGCTTGCCTAACTGTTCTATCAACACATCTAACTCTCTGACTGGGTCACTTGATGCCCTGGGTGTTGAAGTTTGCGGTGGCATATTCACAGTAGGCTGCTTGTCAGCACTGACATCTTCATTGTCACTAAGGGCTTCAAGATCTGGTAAATCAAGGTCTGAGCTAGGATCAGCAAAGTGAAAATTTGGGCCTAGTGCCACCATAACCTGTACCTGGTCGTAATTCTATCAATAACTTCTGCAATGGAATTCATATTCAAATATCCCAAAAGTAAAATAAAATGTCAATTCACCACTGGGTTAGAGACTGTTTAAAAATACAACTGAAATGACTTGGAGAAAGGCACTCTCAAAAGAACAAATAGTGACATTCTGAGAATTCTGAGAGATAGTCCATATAATCAAAAAAAGGGACCTAAATTAAATCCACTTGTGGTGCACTGGATACACGGCACTGCTGCAGATGTATCTTGGCGATAGGCTGATCTGGAATCTGTACGTCACGGCACCAATTGTAACTTTGCGGTTCTAACTCCTTTCTGAGACAACCAATCAGCAGGTATGATGGTACTGCAGCTCACAGACAGACAATAACACACCCCGCAGTGTTAGTTGACTTATGGCTTCTCACACTCCTACAACATAAAAGGATAAAAACTCAACAAAAATGTTGAACCTTCTAGGTTTGGACGGGGCGCACATGTTGAAAACAAACCAGCTGACAGCGTACATGGCTAACAAGAAGAGAGCTAGCATAGCTAACAAGTTAGCATGAAAACTCTGTTAAAACAACCAAAATAAACTTCACATTATGACAAACTACATGTCATTACATTGTACATTAGTTAATACATATTCTGTGACAATTTGGACATAATTATATCAAAAGAAAGTGCCTTTAACTATGAAAGGAGTGGAAAAGCACTCCTAACCCTAACCCTACCATTAAATCCATCAGCATAAAAAAATCTGAGGGGAAATGGTTCGCACAAATAATACAGCAGCTGGGATGCAATACTGTCAACCAACCACACGATGTCAGTCAAGTACACATGAATGAAACCTGTCTGTAGGAATAATTGAAACTATAAGACATATTCAAACATGAACTCAATAACATGAATTCAATGCTTATGAAACTAATTTTGGCGAACTTCACAAACAAAACAGGATATATTTCTTACTCTGTTACACAGGCCAGTCAAGTTCTTCCACACCGATCTCGACAAAACATTTCTGAATGGACCTCGCTTTGTGCACGGGGGCAATACATTTACATTTTTGTCATTTAGCAGACGCTCTTATCCAGAGCGACTTGGCATTGTCATGCTGAAACAGGAAAGGTCCTTCCCCAAACTGTTAGTACAAAGTTGGAAGCACAGAATCGTCTAGAATGTCATTGTATGCTGTAGCGTTGATTTCCCTTCACTGGAGCTAAGGGGCCTAGCCCGAACCATGAAAAGCAGCCCCAGGCCATTATTCCTCCTCCACCAAACTTTACAGTTGACACTATGCATTGGGGCAGGTAGCGTTCTCCTGGCATCCGCTAAACCCAGATTAGTCCGTCGGACTGCCAGATGATGAAGCGTGACTCATCACTCCAGAGAACACGTTTCCACTGCTGCAGAGTCCAATGGCGGCGAGCTTTACACCACTCCAGCCAACGCTTGGCGTTGCGCATGGCTGCTCGGCCATGGAAACCCATTTCATGAAGCTCCCGACAAACAATGATTGTGCTGACGTTCCAGAGGCAGTTTGGAACTCGGTAGTGAGTGTTGCAACCAAGGACAGACAATATTTACGTACTACGCGCTTCAGCACTCGGCGGTCCCATTCTGTGAGCTTGTGTGGCCTCCACTTCGCGGCTGAGCCTTTGTTGCTCCTAGATGTTTCCACTTCACAATAACAGCACTTACAGTTGACCGGGGCAGCTCTATCAGGGCAGAAATTTGACGAACTGACTTGTTGGAAAGGTGCCATCCTATGACGGTGCCACGT
The DNA here is from genome assembly GCF_020615455.1 of Coregonus clupeaformis. Classification (NCBI taxonomy): domain Eukaryota; kingdom Metazoa; phylum Chordata; class Actinopteri; order Salmoniformes; family Salmonidae; genus Coregonus; species Coregonus clupeaformis. The sequence goes on along the minus strand of NW_025534341.1, from coordinate 158,931 downwards.
TGAAAGTCACTGAGCTCTTCTGTTCGGGCCATTTTACTGCCAATGTTTGTCTATGGAGATTGCATGGCTGTGTGCTCGATTTGAAACACCTGTCAGCAACGGCTGAAACAGCCGAATCCACTAATTTGAAGGGGTGTCTACATACCTTTGTATACAACAATATAAACCCAACATCCAACCATTTCAACAATATTACTGAGTTACAGTTCATACAAGGAAATCAGTCAATTGAAATGAATTTATTAGGCCCTAATCTATGGATTTCACATGACTGGACAGGAGCGCAGCCAACCCACTGGGGAGCCAGGACCAGCCAATCAGAATGAGTTTTTCCCCACAAAAGGGCTTTATTACAGACAGAAATACTCCTCAGTTTCATCAGCTCTCCGGGTGGCTGGTCTCAGACGATCCCGCAGGTGAAGAAGCCGGATGTGGAGGTCCTGAGCTGGCTTGGTTACATGTGGTCTGAGGTTGTGAGGCCAGTTGGTCGTACTCCCAAATTCTCTAAAATGAGGTTGGAGGCGGTTTATGGTAGAGAAATTAACATTCAATTCTCTGGCAACAACTCTGGTGGACATTGCCTACCATAGCTGTTTGTGGAGAGATGGCAGGTTTTTGTTGCCTACCGCAGCTGTTTGGGGAGAGATGGCAGGTTTTTGTTGCATACCGCAGCTGTTTGGGGAGAGATGGCAGGTTTTTGTTGCATACCGCAGCTGTTTGGGGAGAGATGGCAGGTTTTTGTTGCATACCGCAGCTGTTTGGGGAGAGATGGCAGGTTTTTGTTGCCTACCACAGCTGTTTGGGGAGAGATGGCAGGTTTTTGTTGCCTATTACAGCTGTTCAGGGGAGATGGCAAGTTTTTATTTCTACCACAGCTGTTGAAGGTTGATGGAATGAACTGTTTCTGTTTTTTGTAGAACCACCTGCAACTGGACACTGACAATTTGAAGATACACTTCTTTCCTTAATCGAAAATGAAGAAAGTATTGCCAAGACCAGGTTAGTTGAAATATATATAGCTGTGAATATGGAGCCACGGGTATTACAAACCGTAAAATGGACTATGGAGCCATGGGCATTACAATCCATAACGATGACTACGGAGCCATGGACATTACAAGCCGTAACGTGGACTATGGAGCCATGGACATTACAAGCCGTAACGTGGACTATGGAGCCATGGACATTACAAGCCGTAACGTGGACTATGGAGCCATGGACATTACAAGCTGTAACTTTGATATGCTACCAAGTACTAATTGAATGTAAACTTCTGACCCACTGGGAATGTGATGAAAGAAATAAAAGCTGAAATAAATCATTCTCTCTACTATTATTCTGACATTTCACATTCTTAAAATAAAGTGGTGATCCTAACTGACCTAAGACAGGGAGTTTTTACTAGGATTAAATGTCAGGAATTGTGAAAAACTGTGTTTAAATGTATTTGGCTAAGGTGTATTTAAACTTCCGACTGCAACTGTACATACATACATACATACATACATACATACATACATACATATCCTTTAAAAATATATATATATTCCCCTTTATTACTTTCCAACCCCGCCACCCTTTCCCCACTTGGAGTAAACTAGTGAACAACAACGCCTAGGCCTCTACTTCCAGCCCATACCCACTATCTACATTTTATGGACACAGTCAATTTTACAATAATTACATTTTGTTAGTTTTTTCTCCTGATCTTCCTTTACTCTCAACCTCTCCGATAATTTTCATGATGTCCATCCGGTTTGCTTCTATATGCCATATCTTTCTAACTGTGCTCTTTCACAAAAGCCAACCTACAACCTATATACTTATTATGGACACAGTATGCTTACATTATTAGTTATCTTGTTATTATTTGTTGTTAGTTGTTATTAGTCCCATCCTTCAATTCCATTCAACACCTCCCATCTATCTTTTAACACCATCCATATCGGATTTCTAATTGCCATATATACACTTCTCAAAAAAATAAAGGGAACACTTAAACAACACAATGTAACTCCAAGTCAATCACACTTCTGTGAAATCAAACTGTCCACTTAGGAAGCAACACTGATTGACAATACATTTCACATGCTGTTGTGCAAATGGAATAGACAACAGGTGGAAATTATAGGCAATTAGCAAGACACCCCCAATAAAGAAGTGGTTCTGCAGGTGGTGACCACAGACCACTTCTCAGTTCCTATGCTTCCTGGCTGATGTTTTGGTCACTTTTGAATGCTGGCGGTGCTTTCACTCTAGTGGTAGCATGAGACGGAGTCTACAACCCACACAAGTGGCTCAGGTAGTGCAGCTCATCCAGGATGGCACATCACTGCGAGCTGTGGCAAGAAGGTTTGCTGTGTCTGTCAGCGTAGTGTCCAGAGCATGGAGGCGCTACCAGGAGTCAGGCCAGTACATCAGGAGACGTGGAGGAGGCCGTAGGAGGGCAACAACCCAGCAGCAGGACTGCTACCTCTGCCTTTGTGCAAGGAGGAGCACTGCCAGAGCCCTGCAAAATGACCTCCAGCAGGCCACAAATGTGCATGTGTCTGCTCAAACGGTCAGAAACAGACTCCATGAGGGTGGTATGAGGGCCCGACGTCCACAGGTGGGGGTTGTGCTTACAGCCCAACACTGTGCAGGACGTTTGGCATTTGCCAGAGAACACCAAGATTGGCAAATTCGCCACTGGCGCCCTGTGCTCTTCACAGATGAAAGCAGGTTCACACTGAGCACATGTGACAGACGTGACAGAGTCTGGAGGCGCCGTGGAGAACGTTCTGCTGCCTGCAACATCCTCCAGCATGACCGGTTTGGCGGTGGGTCAGTCATGGTGTGGGGTGGCATTTCTTTGGGGGGCCGCACAGCCCTCCATGTGCTTGCCAGAGGTAGCCTGACTGCCATTAGGTACCGAGATGAGATCCTCAGACCCCTTGTGAGACCATATGCTGGTGCGGTTGGCCCTGGGTTCCTCCTAATGCAAGACAATGCTAGACCTCATGTGGCTGGAGTGGGTCAGCAGTTCCTGCAAGAGGAAGGCATTGATGCTATGGACTGGCCCGCCCGTTCCCCAGACCTGAATCCAATTGAGCACATCTGGGACATCATGTCTCGCTCCATCCACCAACGCCACGTTGCAACACAGACTGTCCAGGAGTTGGCGGATGCTTTAGTCCAGGTCTGGGAGGAGATCCCTCAGGAGACCATCCGCCACCTCATCAGGAGCATGCCCAGGCATTGTAGGGAGGTCATACAGGCACGTGGAGGCCACACACACTACTGAGCCTCATTTTGACTTGTTTTAAGGACATTACATCAAAGTTGGATCAGCCTGTAGTGTGGTTTTCCACTTTAATTTTGAGGGTGACTCCAAATCCAGACCTCCATGGGTTGATAAATTTGATATCCATTGATAATTTTTGTGTGATTTTGTTGTCAGCACATTCAACTATGTAAAGAAAAAAGTATTTAATAAGATTATTTCATTCATTCAGATCTAGGATGTGTTGTTTAAGTGTTCCCTTTATTTTTTTGAGCAGTGTATTTCAACTGTACTGTGATGTCTTACAAAACTTCGGAACCTTTCTATTCTCATTGTTTCTACAGATTGTGAATTGAAAATAAAAAATTTTGCTAAAAGTATTATTATGTTATTGATCGATTGACTATGACTTTTCAGATCACCCAGTAATGCTATCTGCAAGGTTAGCTCCAGGTAAATATTGCAATCCTTTATCCATTCCTGGACCTGTGTCCAAAAACAAGCTACATATGGACAGTACCAAAACAAATGATCTAATGATTCTGTCTCTTCGCAGCAAAATCTGCAGAGCTGGTAAGATTGTATCCCCCATATAAGTAACATTCTATTGGTATTGGTATATCTATTGGCCGACAGACAAGTTCCTTACTTTCTACCCCTTCCACTTTCCTCTTCCATTTTTGCGTTAAGGCTGCAATTATTTGGTTGTAATTTTGGGTAGAGCAGACATTTCCATATGTTTTTGTTAGCTGCATGTGCGACATAACTCCACCAGTCCTACCGATGATATCATTTACGAAGATTATACCTTTTTTGTCAATTAGTATACAGTGGGGAGAACAAGTATTTGATACACTGCTGATTTTGCAGGTTTTCCTACTTACAAAGCATGTAGAGGTCTGTAATGTTTATCATAGGTACACTTCAACTGTGAGAGACGGAATCTAAAACAAAAATCCAGAAAATCACATTGTATGATTTTTAAGTAATTAATTTGCATTTTATTGCATGACATCAGTATTTGATACATCAGAAAAGCAGAACTTAATATTTGGTACAGAAACCTTTGTTTGCAATTACAGAGATCATACGTTTCCTTTAGGTCTTGACCAGGTTTGCACACACTGCAGCAGGGATTTTGGCCCACTCCTCCATACAGACCTTCTCCAGATCCTTCAGGTTTCAGGGCTGTCGCTGGGCAATACGGACTTTCAGCTCCCTCCAAATATTTTCTATTGGGTTCAGGTCTGGAGACTGGCTAGGCCACTCCAGGACCTTGAGATGCTTCTTACGGAGCCACTCCTTAGTTGCCCTGGCTGTGTGTTTCGGGTCGTTGTCATGCTGGAAGACCCAGCCACGACCCATCTTCAATGCTCTTACTGAGGGAAGGAGGTTGTTGGCCAAGATCTCGCGATACATGGCCCCATCCATCCTCCCCTTAATATGGTGCAGTCGTCCTGTCCCCTTTGCAGAAAAGCATCCCCAAAGAATGATGTTTCCACCTCCATGCTTCATGGTTGGGATGGTGTTCTTGGGGTTGTACTCATCCTTCTTCTTCCTCCAAACACGGCGAGTGGAGTTTAGACCAAAAGCTCTATTTTTGTCTCATCAGACCACATGACCTTCTCCCATTCCTCCTCTGGATCATCCAGATGGTCATTGGCAAAACTTCAGACGGGCCTGGACATGGGCTGGCTTGAGCAGGGGGACCTTGTGATGCGCTGCAGGATTTTAATCCATGACGGCGTAGTGTGTTACTAATGGTTTTCTTTGAGACTGTGGTCCCAGCTCTCTTCAGGTCATTGACCAGGTCCTGCCGTGTAGTTCTGGGCTGATCCCTCACCTTCCTCATGATCATTGATGCCCCACGAGGTGAGATCTTGCATGGAGCCCCAGACCGAGGGTGATTGACCGTCATCTTGAACTTCTTCCATTTTCTAATAATTGCGCCAACAGTTGTTGCCTTCTCACCAAGCTGCTTGCCTATTGTCCTGTAGCCCATCCCAGCCTTGTGCAGGTCTACAATTTTATCCCTGATGTCCTTACACAGCTCTCTGGTCTTGGCCATTGTGGAGAGGTTGGAGTCTGTTTGATTGAGTGTGTGGACAGGTGTCTTTTATACAGGTAACGAGTTCAAACAGGTGCAGTTAATACAGGTAATGAGTGGAGAACAGGAGGGCTTCTTAAAGAAAAACGAACAGGTCTGTGAGAGCCGGAATTCTTACTGGTTGGTAGGTGATCAAATACTTATGTCATGCAATAAAATGCAAATTATTTTCTTTAAAATCATACAATGTGATTTTCTGGATTTTTGTTTTAGATTCCGTCTCTCACAGTTGAAGTGTACCTATGATAAAAATTACAGACCACTACATGCTTTGTAAGTAGGAAAACCTGCAAAAATCGGCAGTGTATCAAATACTTGTTCTCCCCACTGTATTTGAGTTTAACCACAATATTTGTTGCATTATTTTTTCTGTCGTTTCTGGAGGATTAAATTGAAATTGCAACCAACTTTCTATGGCTTGTTTTAGAAATAGTGATATCTGGGAGATGATTTATTTTCAAATAACTGAAAGTGAGTGGTTGTAATCTGAATAAAGGGAAAAAGGCCATTCTTGAACATTGGGTGAGACAATCTTACTAAATTGCTAGAGAACCAGTTCGGATTTAAGTATAACTTTTGTATGACTGAAGCGTTTAGTGATAGGTCTAATGCTTTAATATTTAATAATTTCTGTCCTCCGAATTCCTATTAATGATATAAATAGGCCCGTTTAATTTTGTCTGGCTTGCCGTTCCAAATCAAATGGAATCTTTTTTTCTCATATAATTTAAAGAACTGTTCGCTAGGCGTAGGCAAGACCATAAGCAAATAGGTAAACTGGGATAATACTAAAGAGTTAATCAGGGTGATTTTTCCACAAATTGACAGGTATTTACCTTTCCATGGTAGCAAGATCTTATCTATTTTTGCTAACTTTCTATTAAAATGTATTGAAGTGAGATCATTTATTTCCTTTGGGATATGTATTTCGAGTATATCCACATCACCATCAGACCATTTTATTGGTAAACTACATGGTAATGTATATTTTTTATTTTTTAGTGATCCAATACGTAATATAGTACATTTGTCATAATTTGGTTGTAATCCAGAGAGGTTAGAAAATGTATCTAGATCCTCTATGAGGCTGTGGAGGGATTCTAGTTGTGGATTTAAAAAAAAACATGAATCATCAGCGTACAATGACACCTTTGTTTTTAAGCCCTGGATTTCTAATCCCCTGATATTAATAATAATAATAATATGCCATTTAGCAGACGCTTTTATCCAAAGCGACTTACAGTCATGCATGCATACATTTTTGTGTATGGGTGGTCCCGGGGATCGAACCCACTACCTTGGCGTTACAAGCGCTGTGCTCTACCAGCTGAGCTACAGAGGACCACGTTGGATCTGATTTTAATAGCTAACATCTCGATGGCCACAATAAATAGATATGCCGATAGTGGACAACCTTGTTTCACTCCTCTTGACAGTTTAAAACTTTCTGAGAAATAGCCATTATTTACTATTTTACACCTAGGGTTACTATACATGATTTTGACCCATTTTATAAGAGATTCTCCAAAATTGAAATGCTCCAGGCATTTATATATAAACCCCAGTCATACTTTATCAAATGCCTTTTCGAAGTCTGCTATGAATAGCAGGCCTGGTTTCCCAGATTTTCCATAGTGTTCTATTGTTTCCATTACTTGCCTTATATTATCTCCAATGTATCTTCCATGTAAAAAAACCTGTATGATTAGAATTAATAATATCCGACAATACCTTTTTAATTCTATGCGCTATACATTTTGCTAGAATTTTTGCATCACAACACTGAAGTGTAAGGGGCCTCCAATTATTTAAATGGACTGGATCTTTATATTTTCCACTTGTATCCTGTTTCAGTAATAATGAGATCAGACCTTCTTCTTGAGTGTCTGATAATCTACCATTTACATAGGAGTGGTTAAAACATGCTAATAACGGTCCTCTTAGTATATCAGAAAAGGTTTGGTATACCTCGACTGGTATGCCATCCAACCCTGGAGTTTTCCCAGACTTAAAATCTTTAATTGCATCCAGAAGTTCCTCCTCTGTAATTTCATCTTCACATGAGTCTTTCTGTATGGCTGTTAATTTTACTTTATCAATAGAAGAAAAATCTCTACAATTAGCTTCAGTTAGAGGAGATGGAGGCGACTGAAACGAAAACATATGCTTAAAGTACTTTGTTTCCTCCTTCAAAATATAATTTGGTGAATCATGGGTTACTCCGTCAATTGTAACCAGTTTCATTAAATTATTTTTGGTAGCATTCCTATGTTGAAGATTAAAAAAGAATTTGGTGCATTTTTCCCCATATTCCATCCAGTTTGCTTTATTTTTATAATATATTACACTTGATCTTTCTTGAATAAGTTTCTCCATTTCTTTTTGTTTTTCCTCTAATTTATTCTGAGCCTCTACAGTGGGGGAAAAAAATATTTAGTCAGCCACCAATTGTGCAAGTTCTCCCACTTAAAAAGATGAGAGAGGCCTGTAATTTTCATCATAGGTGCACGTCAACTATGATAGACAAAATGAGGAAAAAATTCCAGAAAATCACATTGTAGGATTTTATGAATTTATTTGCAAATTATGGTGGAAAATAAGTATTTGGTCAATAACAAAAGTTTCTCAATACTTTGTTATATACCCTTTCTTGGAAATGACACAGGTCAAACGTTTTCTGTATGTCTTTACAAGGTTTTCACACACTGTTGCTGGTATTTTGGCCCATTCCTCCATGCAGTTCTCCTCTAGAGCAGTGATGTTTTGGGGCTGTCGCTGAGCAACACAGACTTTCAACTCCCCTCCAAAGATTTTCTATGGGGTTGAGATCTGGAGACTGGCTAGGCCACTCCAGGACCTTGAAATGCTTCTTACGAAGCCACTCCTTCGTTGCCCGGGGCGGTGTGTTTGGGATCATTGTCATGCTGAAAGACCCAGCCACGTTTCATCTTCAATGCCCTTGCTGATGGAAGGAGGTTTTCACTCCAAAATCTCACGATACATGGCCCCATTCATTCTTTCCTTTACACGAATCAGTCGTCCTGGTCCCTTTGCAGAATAACAGCCCCAAAGCATGATGTTTCCACCCCCATGCTTCACAGTAGGTATGGTGTTCTTTGGATGCAACTCAGCATTCTTTGTCCTCCAAACACGACGAGTTGAGTTTTTACCAAAAAGTTATATTTTGGTTTCATCTGACCATATGACATTCTCCCAATCCTCTTCTGGATCATCCAAATGCACTCTAGCAAACTTCAGACGGGCCTGGACATGTACTGGCCTAAGCAGGGGGACACGTCTGCCACTGCAGGATTTGAGTCCCTGGCGGCGTAGTGTGTTACTGATGGTAGGCTTTGTTACTTTGGTCCCAGCTCTCTGCAGGTCATTCACTAGGTCCCCCTGTGTGGTTCTGGGATTTTTGCTCACCGTTCTTGTGATAATTTTGACCCCACAGGGTGAGATCTTGCGTGGAGCCCCAGATCGAGGAGATTATCAGTGGTCTTGTATGTCTTCCATTTCCTAATAATTGCTCCCACAGTTGATTTCTTCAAACCAAGCTGCTTACCTATTGCAGATTCAGTCTTCCCAGCCTGATGCAGGTCTACAATTTTGTTTCTGGTGTCCTTTGACAGCTCTTTGTTCTTGGCCATAGTGGAGTTTGGAGTGTGACTGTTTGAGGTTGTGGACAGGTGTATTTTATACTGATGACAAGTTCAAACAGGTGCCATTAATACAGGTAACGAGTGGAGGACAGAGGAGCCTCTTAAAGAAGAAGTTACAGGTCTGTGAGAGCCAGAAATCTTGCTTGTTTGTAGGTGACCAAATACTTATTTTCCACCATAATTTGCAAATAAATTCATAAAAAATTCTACAATGTGATTTTCTGGATTTTTTTTCTCAATTTGTCTTTCATAGTTGACGTGTACCTATGATGAAAATTACAGGCCTCTCTCATCTTTTTAAGTGGGAGAACTTGCACAATTGGTGGCTGACTAAATACTTTTTTTCCCCACTGTATGTTAGTTTTTATTGCCATCTATCTGTTCTGTTAGACTTTCTATTTCCTTTGTTAGTATAAACTCTTTTGACCTAAATTGCTTTTGTTTTCGAGATGAGTACTGAATTGCATGGCCTCTAAAGGCACATTTAAAGGTGTCCCATACAATAAGGGGATTCGCTGTACCTATGTTATGTCGGAAAAAGTCAGTTATAAATTCCTTTGTCCTAGTTAAAAATTTAATTATCATCCAATAGGCTTTGATTAAATTTCCAATATCCTCGCCCACGTGGAAATTCAGTAAGAGTAATGTATATGCCAATTATATGATGGTCCGACCGCATTCTGTCCCCTATCAACACTTTTTAAACTTTTGGTGCCAACAAGAATGAGATAAGAAAGAAGTCCAGACGACTAGCAAAGATTGAGTCTCCGCCATGTATATCTCACTAGATCAGGATATTTAAGCCTCCATATATATAATAGTTCTAATGTATCCATGACATTCACGATTTCCTTAAGAGCATGTGGGTGATTGTTTGTGGTGTGATTTCCTTTACTGTCCATTGAGCTATTTAAAACAGTATTATAATCCCCCACCATAATAATATTGTCTTGAATTGCTTGCAGGGTTGATAATTTATTATATATATTGTCAAAGAAGTGTGGATCATCATTATTTGGTCCATAAAGGTTAATGAGCCATATCTGTTTATGGTCCAATAACATATTTAAAATAATCCATCTACCTTGCTGATCTGTTTGGACAATTTGCACATTCGGATCGAAATTACTGTTAATTAACATGATCACCCCTTTTGAGTTTCTTTGCCCAATGGAGAAGTATATTTCGCCCCCCCATTCCTTTTCCCACGCAACTTCATCTAGAATTGTTGAATGAGTTTCCTGTAAACAATAGATATTATATTCCTTCTCGTTGAGCCATGTAAATATTGTTCTTCTTTTGTTATTATCAGCTAAGCCATTACAATTATAACTGGCTATACTTATTTCACCGTACACCATAATGAGATACAAGTTTCAAGTCTATATATAATTTTATATGTTTGTAAATTTACCAATAAAAAATACCTTAATGATTGAGTGTCCATATAGCTGTACCATGATATTTGCATTGCTACTAAGTAACCCTTCAATAGTTCTCCACTAATTCCCCCGCTAAAGCCCCTCCCCATCCCAAGTTGAGCCGTCATCCCAGTGATCGGCTTCCCACCCACGTCCTTCCGGATCCCTAGGCCCCTGTAGGAGTCTTACTGCGATTAACTCTGGCTGTCCTATAGGCATGTCACTGCAAAGCAACACTGTTCAAAACAGCATTAATGGAAAGAGTAAATCAGTGGTGGATACATCTGTCACAGGCTGTGTCACTGGCTAAAGTGTTGGTTAATAAACTCCTCTGTGCCAGGGTTAGGGTTAGGGTTAGCCTAACTCCTCTGTGCCAGGGTTAGGGTTAGGGTTGGCCTAACTCCTCTGTGCCAGGGTTAGGGTTAGGGTTAGCCTAACTCCTCTGTGCCAGGATTAGGGTTAGGGTTAGGGTTAGGGTTAGCCTAACTCCTCTGGCCAGCAGACATTTCTACACCACTTTTGCAGCAATCCCTCCTTTTTTGGTCAAGGAAGTTAGGCGAAATATAACATCTACTCAATTAGTTCCTTTATTTCAGTATGCGACACAAACACTTTTAAGAAGATGAGTGAAACCAAATGGAAATACAATATACTGCGGTCCTCCAAGACGATTTGCACAATGTGATCCATAACTAAACACCCAGATGAGTCAGCCAGCCAGAGGGTCTAATTAGCCCAGGACCAGGATTATCAAACACTGTCTACACACAACAGAGAGAGGAGCGGCTGCATCAACGACCCTCGCTCCAACTCAACTCCATCCCTTCAGTCGGCAGCAGCAACACATGTAGTCTAGACTCTAGCTAACCAACAAACAGTGGGGGAAAAAAGGATTTAGTCAGCCACCAATTGTGCAAGTTCTCCCACTTAAAAAGATGAGAGAGGCCTGTAATTTTCATCATAGGTACACGTCAACTATGACAGACAAATTGAGATTTTTCTTCTCCAGAAAATCACATTGTAGGATTTTTAATGAATTTATTAGCAAATTATGGTGGAAAATAAGTATTTGGTCACCTACAAACAAGCAAGATTTCTGGCTCTCACAGACCTGTAACTTCTTATTTAAGAGGCTCCTCTGTCCTCCACTCGTTACCTGTATTAATGGCACCTGTTTGAACTTGTTATCAGTATAAAAGACACCTGTCCACAACCTCAAACAGTCACACTCCAAACTCCACTATGGCCAAGACCAAAGAGCTGTCAAAGGACACCAGAAACAAAATTGTAGACCTGCACCAGGCTGGGAAGATTGAATCTGCAATAGGTAAGCAGCTTGGTTTGAAGAAATCAACTGTGGGAGCAATTATTAGGAAATGGAAGACATACAAGACCACTGATAATCTCCCTCGATCTGGGGCTCCACGCAAGATCTCACCCTGTGGGGTCAAAATGATCACAAGAACGGTGAGCAAAATCCCAGAACCACACGGGGGGACCTAGTGAATGACCTGCAGAGAGCTGGAACCAAAGTAACAAAGCCTACCATCAGTAACACACTACGCCGCCAGGTACTCAAATCCTGCAGTGCCAGACGTGTCCCCCTGCTTAAGCCAGTACATGTCCAGGCCCGTCTGAAGTTTGCTAGAGTGCATTTGGATGATCCAGAAGAGGATTGGGAGAATTTCATATGGTCAGATGAAACCAAAATAGAACTTTTTGGTAAAAACTCAACTCGTCGTGTTTGGAGGACAAAGAATGCTGAGTTGCATCCAAATAACACCATACCTACTGTGAAGCATGGGAGTGGAAACATCATGCTTTGGGGCTGTTTTTCTGCAAAGGGACCAGGACGACTGATCCGTGTAAAGGAAAGAATGAATGGGGCCATGTATTGTGAGATTCTGAGTGAAAACCTCCTTCCATCAGCAAAGGCATTGAAGATTAAATGTGGCTGGGTCTTTCAGCATGACAATGATCCCAAACACACCGCCCGGGCAACGAAGGAGTGGCTTCGTAAGAAGCATTTCAAGGTCCTGGAGTGGCCTAGCCAGTCTCCAGATCTCAACCCCATAGAAAATCTTTGGAGGGAGTTGAAAGTCCGTGTTGCCCAGTGACAGCCCCAAAACATCACTGCTCTAGAGGAGATCTGCATGGAGGAATGGGCCAAAATACCAGCAACAGTGTGTGAAAACCTTGTGAAGACTTACAGAAAACGTTTGACCTGTGTCATTGCCAACAAAGGGTATATAACAAAGTATTGAGAAACTTTTGTTATTGACCAAATACTTATTTTCCACCATAATTTGCAAATAAATTCATTAAAAATCCTACAATGTGATTTTCTGGATTTTTTTTCCTCATTTTGTCTGTCATAGTTGACGTGTACCTATGATGAAAATTACAGGCCTCTCTCATCTTTTTAAGTGGGAGAACTTGCACAATTGGTGGCTGACTAAATACTTTTTCCCCCCACTGTATACTAAAATATCCACACATGCTACTAGCCAGCCTGTCATTTATCTTGAGTTAAAAGATGATGAATATTATATTATGAAGTTGTTATTTAAGATCAATCACTATCAGTAAAACAATAACTGATCTAAATAACTAGCAGATTTACATCAGGGTGGTTCCCAATCAGAGGCAGCTGTAGCTCGTTGTCTCTGATTGGGGACCATACTTAGGCAGCCGTTTGGCACCAGTCTGTGTGGGATCTTGTTCCGTATAGGTATTGTTATTAGTCTACCTTGGACTTCACGTATTGTTTGTTTGTTGTTTTGTTCGTGTTCAGTACTTTAATAGATATGTACGCTTATCACGCTGCACCTTGGTCCGTCTCGTTCACAAACGATCGTGACAGTGAGTGTGTTGTTGCAGAAATAAATAGGCCTGTGCTCAAACATGTTAAATGTTTTGGTACAGTGGCAGTTAGTATGTTATGAATTTTTATATATGAATTATGAAAGTCAACAAATAATAATCAAGGGTGGGGGGGTGAAGGTGTGCTGGTGGGTGGCCTAGTTTCATATTGAGCACCTGCCCTCTGAAAGGTCTGTGCACAGCTGTGTGTGTGTGTGGTGATCAATCAGTCAAGGCATCTACCAGGATCTCTCTGCTTCGCCGCCTGTCACATATAACCACTGTGATTTCCCCTGGGCACCATGACAACCACACTGTGACCGTAGCAACAGATCCCTCAGTCTCTTACTGTGACATCACCGAACTGAGGGGCTAAGAGGGTTAGGGTTAGGGTTAGGGTTAGGGTTAGGGTTAGGGTTACAGGCACAGAGGCACGGAGTCAGGGAGTCAGGGAGGCACAGAGTCAGGGAGTCAGGGAGTCAGGGAGTCACGGAGTCAGGGAGGCACGGAGTCAGGGAGTCAGGGAGTCAGGGAGGCACGGAGTCAGGGAGTCAGGGAGTCAGGGAGGCACGGAGTCAGGGAGTCAGGGAGTCAGGGAGGCACGGAGTCAGGGAGTCAGGGAGGCACGGAGTCAGGGAGTCAGGGAGTCCCGGAGTCAGGGAGGCACGGAGTCACGGAGTCAGGGAGTCAGGGAGGCACGGAGGCACGGAGTCAGGGAGTCAGGGAGTCAGGGAGGCACGGAGTCAGGGAGGCACGGAGTCAGGGAGTCAGGGAGTCAGGGAGGCACGGCGTCAGGGAGTCAGGGAGTCACGGCGTCAGGGAGTCAGGGAGGCACAGAGTCAGGGAGTCAAGGAGTCAGGGAGTCTCGGAGTCAGGGAGTCAGGGAGGCACGGAGTCAGGGAGTCAGGGAGGCACGGAGTCAGGGAGTCAGGGAGTCAGGGAGGCACGGAGTCAGGGAGTCACGGAGTCAGGGAGTCAGGGAGGCACGGAGTCAGGGAGTCACGGAGTCAGGGAGGCACGGAGTCAGGGAGTCAGGGAGTCACGGAGTCAGGCAGTCAGGGAGGCACGGAGTCAGGGAGTCACGGAGTCAGGGAGGCACGGAGTCAGGGAGTCAGGGAGTCCCGGAGTCAGGGAGTCAGGGAGTCAGGGAGTCAGGGAGTCACGGAGTCAGGGAGTCAGGGAGGCACGGAGTCAGGGAGTCAGGGAGGCACGGAGTCAGGGAGTCAGGGAGTCAGGGAGGCACGGCGTCAGGGAGTCAGGGAGTCAGGGAGGCACGGAGTCAGGGAGTCATGGAGTCACGGAGTCAGGGAGTCAGGGAGGCACGGAGTCAGGGAGTCAGGGAGGCACGGAGTCAGGGAGTCAGGGAGGCACGGAGTCAGGGAGTCAGGGAGTCAGGGAGTCACGGAGTCACGGAGTCAGGGCGTCAGGGAGGCACGGAGTCAGGGAGTCAGGGAGTCACGGAGTCACGGAGTCAGGGCGTCAGGGGCACAACCACAAATATGGATGGTTCTAAACATCATTGTTAAAAGTGTTTTAACAGATCTATGCTGATTGAAATAAAAAGTGAAGGACTATAGCATTGAAGTGTGACACCCTGACTCCGTGCCTCTTAGTCGAGGTAAATCAGGATGAAGGTGACACCCTGACTCCGTGCCTCTTAGTCGAGGTAAATCAGGATGAAGGTGACACCCTGACTCCGTGCCTCTTAGTCGAGGTAAATCAGGATGAAGGTGACACCCTGACTCCGTGCCTCTTAGTCGAGGTAAATCAGGATGAAGGTGACACCCTGACTCCGTGCCTCTTAGTTGAGGTAAATCAGGATGAAGGTGACACCCTGACTCCGTGCCTCTTAGTCGAGGTAAATCAGGGTGAAGGTGACACCCTGACTCCGTGCCTCTTAGTCGAGGTAAATCAGGGTGAAGTTGACACCCTGACTCCGTGCCTCTTAGTCGAGGTAAATCAGGGTGAAGGTGACAGGTACTAGGCATTCTCTGCCTTCAACTCCTCCTGTAACACCATGTGTAACACACACACAGGTCATGGTCATGTTGGAAACTTAGGGGTTAGTGGTTCAAAGTAAGGGGCTAGACCAGGGTGAGAGTAGGGGGTAGGGAAAGACTTAATGTCACCTTTCTGTCCAGGAACTTAGAGTGCATGTTATCTTCCCACCATCTCAAACACTGGCTCATCCTCCCTCACCTCTGACACACAAACACCGTGGGCCTCTGTAGCTCAGCTGGTAGAGCACGGCGCTTGTAACGCCAGGGTAGTGGGTTCGATCCCCGGGACCACCCATGCGTAAAAATGTATGCACACATGACTGTAAGTCGCTTTGGATAAAAGCGTCTTCTAAAATAGCATATTATTATTATATTATTATATGTCCTCTAACCCCTCAGCTAGGAAGTAGCAGTGTCAACACTGAGGGAGGTCTATTAACCTGTGGCCCGTGACATGAACATGGGAGGAGCGTTGAGGGAGGAGCTCCTCAAATGGAACCCGTAATCTGTGCTGTCAACAAGGCAGCATGCTGCATCGTCCAGAAACAGACAACATATATTTTACATAAAATGTATGTTCTAAGTGTTTTTATCTAAAGCTTTGTGAAAACACAGAATCCTACTCATTACTCCATGTGCTTAACCTACTTTTATTTGGAGCCAACTTCGCTGTTGGCTAGAGCGGGGCACCTATCTCACGCCCGGGAGGCAGCACGGTTCCAAATCGAATGCAATCAACTTTCAGCTGGTGCAAAACATGCCTATACGGGCACCTGGGCGAGATGAATGGAACCCCCTCACTGCCAAGTGGCTGGGATGTCCTTCATTGTGCTCTCCACCCCAAACAAAAAAATTATGTATGCACTCACTAACTGTAAGTCACTCTGGATAAGAGCGTCTGCTAAATGACTAAAATGTAAATGTAAAAATGGGTATGTATGGGTGTCCGAGCTGTGTGCCAGTAGTTCAAACAGACAGATCGGTGCTTTCAACATGTCAATACCTCCTCCACTTTGAGCCAGTTCTCTGTGTGTCTGGCCCAGCCGTGCTGCCCTGTTCTGAGCCAATTACAATTTTCCCAAATCCCTCTTTGTGGCACCTGACCACACTACTGAACAGTAGTCCAGGTGAGACAAAACTAGGGCCTGTAGGACCTGCCTTGTTGATAGTGTTGTTAAGAAGGCAGAGCAGCGCTTTATTATGGACAGACTTCTCCCCATCTTAGCTACTGTTGTATCAACATGTTTTGACCATGACAGTTTACAATCCAGGGTTACTCCAAGCAGTTTAGTCTCCTCAACTTGCTCAATATCCACATTATTTATTACAATATTTAGTTGAGGTTTAGGGTTTAGTAAATGATTTGTCTCAAATACAATGCTTTTAGCTTTTGAAATATTTAGGACTAACTTAAGGTGCCTAGACAGCTGCCTTGGGGAATCCCTGATTCTACCTGGATTATGATGGAGAGGCTTCCAGGTAGTAACATGGCTATATACAGGAATACAGGAAGTACCAGTACTGAGTCAATGTGCAGGAGTACCAGGTAGTAACATGGCTATATACAAGGAGTACCAGTACTGAGTCAATGTGCATGAGTACCAGATAATAACATGGCTATATACAGGAAGTACCAGTACTGAGTCAATGTGCAGGAGTACCAGGTAGTAACATGGCTAGTACTGAGTCAATGTGCAGTAGTACCAGGTAATAACATGGCTATATACAAAGATGTTTACTTCATTTCATTCCGATCTCCTCTGCATTATTGTAGCCATTTGCTGCAGCCTGTCAACTATGCCTCTGCCTATCCCTGTTCTCTCCTCTCCGCACAGGCTATACAAACGCCTCACACTGCGTGGCTGCTGCCTCTCTAACCTGGTGGTCCCTGCACGCACCACCCACGTGGAGTTCCAGGTCTCAGGCAGCCTCTGGAACTGCCGTTCTGCTGCCAACAAGGCAGAGTTCATCTCAGCCTATGCTACCCTCCAGTCCCTCGACTTCTTGGCGCTGACGGAAACATGGATTACCACTGAAAACACTGCTACTCCTACTGCTCTCTCCTTGTCTGACCATGTGTTCTCGCATACCCCGAGAGCATCTGGTCAGCGGGGTGGTGGCACAGGAATCCTCATCTCTCCCAAGTGGACATTCTCAATTTTTCCCCTGACCCATCTGTCTATCTCCTCATTTGAATTCCATGCTGTCACAGTCACTAGCCCATTTAAGCTTAATATCCTTGTCATCTATCGCCCTCCAGGTTCCCTTGGAGAGTTCATCAATGAGCTTGACGCCTTGATAAGTTCCTTTCCTGAGGATGGCTCACCCCTCACAGTTCTGGGGGATTTCAACCTCCCTACGTCTACATTTGACTCATTTCTAGATGCTGTTGTTCTACTAATCTCACTGCAGCTCCCCTCCATGTCTCCGACCACTACTTTGTATCCTTTTCTCTCTCGCTCTCCTCCAACACTACTCACTCTGCCCCTACACAGATGGTAATTCGCCGTCGCAACCTTCGCTCTCTCTCTCCCGCTACTCTCTCCTCTTCCATCCTATCATCTCTTCCCTCTGCTCAATCCTTCTCCCTCCAATCTCCTGATTCTGCCTCCTCAACCCTCCTCTCCTCCCTTTCTGCATCCTTTGACTCTCTATGTCCCCTATCTTCCCGGCCGGCTCGGTCCTCCCCTCCAGCTCCGTGGCTTGATGACTCATTGCGAGCTCACAGAACAGAGCTCCGGACAGCTGAGCGGAAATGGAAGAAAACTAGACTCCCTGCGGACCTGGCATCTTTTCACTCCCTCCTCTATAATATAATAATATAATATGCCATTTAGCAGACGCTTTTATCCAAAGCGACTTACAGTCATGCGTGCATACATTTTTGTGTATGGGTGGTCCCGGGGATCGAACCCACTACCTTGGCGTTACAAGCGCCGTGCTCTACCAGCTGAGCTACAGAGGTCCTCTCTACATTTTCTTCATCTGTTTCTGCTGCTAAGGCCACTTTCTACCACTCTAAATTCCAAGCATCTGCCTCTAACCCTAGGAAGCTCTTTGCCACATTCTCCTCCCTGCTGAATCCCCCCCCTCTCTGTGGATGACTTCGTCAACCATTTTGAAAAGAAGGTTGACGACATCCGATCCTCGTTTGTTAAGTCAAATGACACTGCTGGTCCTGCTCACACTGCCCTACCCTATGATTTGACTTCTTTCTCCCCTCTCTCTCCAGATAAAATCTTGCGACTTGTGACGGCAGGCCGCCCAACAACCTGCCCGCTTGATCCTATCCCCTCCTCTCTTCTCCAGACCATCTCCGGTGACCTTCTCCCTTACCTCACCTCGCTGATCAACTCATCCTTGACCGCTGGCTATGTCCCTTCCGTCTTCAAGAGAGCGAGAGTTGCACCCCTTCTCAAAAAACCAACACTCGACCCCTCTGATGTCAACAACTACAGACCAGTATCCCTTCTTTCTTTTCTCTCCAAAACTATTGAGCGTGCCGTCTCTAGCCAACTCTCCTGCTATCTCTCTCAGAATGACCTTCTTGATCCAAACCAGTCAGGTTTCAAGACTGGTCATTCAACTGAGACTGCTCTTCTCTGTGTCACGGAGGCTCTCCGCACTGCTAAAGCTAACTCTCTCTCCTCTGCTCTTGTCCTTCTAGACCTGTCTGCTGCCTTTGATACTGTGAACCATCAGATCCTCCTCTCCACCCTCTCCGAGCTGGGCATCTCGGCGCGGCTCACTCTTGGATTGCGTCCTACCTGACCGGTCGCTCCTACCAAGTGGCGTGGCGAGAAGCTGTCTCCGCACCACGTGCTCTCACCACTGGTGTCCCCCAGGGCTCAGTTCTAGGCCCTCTCCTATTCTCGCTATACACCAAGTCACTTGGCTCTGTCATATCCTCACATGGCCTCTCCTATCATTGCTACGCAGACGACACACAACTAATCTTCTCCTTTCCCCCTTCTGATAACCAGGTGGCGAATCGCATCTCTGCATGTCTGGCAGACATATCAGTATGGATGACGGATCACCACCTCAAGCTGAACCTTGGCAAGACGGAGCACGGTCTACTGTTCTGTGCTCTACTGTACTGTACTCTGCTGTTCTGTACTGTGCTCTACTGTACTCTACTGTTCTGTGCTCTACTGTTCTGTACTCTACTGTACTGTGCTCTACTGTTCTGTACTCTACTGTTCTGTACTCTACTGTTCTGTGCTCTACTGTTCTGTACTCTACTGTTCTGTGCTCTACTGTTCTGTACTCTACTGTTCTGTACTCTACTGTTCTGTACTCTACTGTTCTCTGCTGTTCTGTACTCTGCTGTTCTGTACTCTTCTGTACTCTACTGTTCTGTACTCTGCTGTTCTGTACTCTGCTGTTCTGTACTCTTCTGTACTCTGCTGTTCTGTACTCTACTGTTCTGTACTCTACTGTTCTGTACTGTTCTGTACTCTACTGTTCTGTACTCTACTGTTCTGTACTCTACTGTACTCTACTGTTCTGTACTCTACTGTTCTGTACTCTGCTGTTCTGTACTCTGCTGTTCTGTACTCTGCTGTTCTGTACTGTTCTGTACTCTGCTGTTCTGTACTCTACTGTTCTGTACTCTACTGTGCTCTACTGTACTCTACTGTTCTGTACTCTACTGTTCTGTACTCTGCTGTTCTGTACTGTTCTGTACTCTACTGTTCTGTACTCTGCTGTTCTGTACTCTACTGTTCTGTACTCTGCTGTTCTGTACTGTTCTGCTCTACTGTTCTGTACTCTGCTGTTCTGTACTCTACTGTTCTGTACTCTCTGTTCTGTACTCTACTGTTCTGTACTCTACTGTTCTGTGCTCTACTGTTCTGTACTCTACTGTTCTGTACTCTACTGTTCTGTACTCTACTGTTCTCTGCTGTTCTGTACTCTGCTGTTCTGTACTCTTCTGTACTCTACTGTTCTGTACTCTGCTGTTCTGTACTCTGCTGTTCTGTACTCTTCTGTACTCTGCTGTTCTGTACTCTACTGTTCTGTACTCTACTGTTCTGTACTGTTCTGTACTCTACTGTTCTGTACTCTACTGTTCTGTACTCTACTGTACTCTACTGTTCTGTACTCTACTGTTCTGTACTCTGCTGTTCTGTACTCTGCTGTTCTGTACTCTGCTGTTCTGTACTGTTCTGTACTCTGCTGTTCTGTACTCTACTGTTCTGTACTCTACTGTGCTCTACTGTACTCTACTGTTCTGTACTCTACTGTTCTGTACTCTGCTGTTCTGTACTGTTCTGTACTCTACTGTTCTGTACTCTGCTGTTCTGTACTCTACTGTTCTGTACTCTGCTGTTCTGTACTGTTCTGTACTCTACTGTTCTGTACTCTGCTGTTCTGTACTCTACTGTTCTGTACTCTGCTGTTCTGTACTGTGCTCTACTGTTCTGTACTCTGCTGTTCTGTACTCTACTGTTCTGTACTCTTCTGTACTCTGCTGTTCTGTACTCTACTGTTCTGTACTCTGCTGTTCTGTACTCTACTGTTCTTACTGCGTTCTGTATCTCTACTGTTCTGTACTCTGCTGTTCTGTACTCTACTGTCTACTCTACTGTTCTGTACTCTACTGTTCTGTACTTCCTGTTCTGTACTCTGCTGTTCTGTACTCTACTGTTCTGTACTGTCTGTACTCTACTGTTCTGTACTGTTCTGTACTGTTCTGTACTCTACTGTTCTGTACTCTGCTGTTCTGTACTCTGCTGTTCTGTACTCTTCTGTACTCTGCTGTTCTGTACTCTACTGTTCTGTACTCTACTGTTCTGTACTGTTCTGTACTCTACTGTTCTGTACTCTACTGTTCTGTACTCTACTGTACTCTACTGTTCTGTACTCAACTGTTCTGTACTCTGCTGTTCTGTACCTCTGCTGTTCTGTACTCCGCTGTTCTGTACTGTTCTGTACTCTGCTGTTCTGTACTCTACTGTTCTGTACTCTACTGTTCTGTACTGTTCTGTACTCTACTGTTCTGTACTCTGCTGTTCTGTACTGTGCTCTACTGTACTCTACTGTTCTGTACTCTGCTGTTCTGTACTCCGCTGTTCTGTACTGTTCTGTACTCTGCTGTTCTGTACTCTACTGTTCTGTACTCTACTGTTCTGTACTCTGCTGTTCTGTACTGTGCTCTACTGTACTCTACTGTTCTGTACTCTGCTGTTCTGTACTGTTCTGTACTCTACTGTTCTGTACTCTACTGTGCTCTACTGTACTCTACTGTTCTGTACTCTACTGTTCTGTACTCTGCTGTTCTGTACTGTTCTGTACTCTACTGTTCTGTACTCTGCTGTTCTGTACTCTACTGTTCTGTACTCTGCTGTTCTGTACTGTGCTCTACTGTTCTGTACTCTGCTGTTCTGTACTCTACTGTTCTGTACTCTTCTGTACTCTGCTGTTCTGTACTCTACTGTTCTGTACTCTACTGTTCTGTACTGTGCTCTACTGTACTCTACTGTTCTGTACTCTACTGTTCTGTACTGTGCTCTACTGTACTCTACTGTTCTGTACTCTGCTGTTCTGTACTCTGCTGTTCTGTACTGTTCTGTACTCTCCTGTTCTGTACTCTACTGTTCTGTACTCTACTGTTCTGTACTCTACTGTTCTGTACTCTACTGTTCTGTACTGTTCTGTACTCTACTGTTCTGTGCTCTACTGTTCTGTACTCTACTGTTCTGTACTCTACTGTTCTGTGCTCTACTGTTCTGTACTCTACTGTTCTGTACTCTACTGTTCTGTGCTCTACTGTTCTGTACTCTACTGTGCTCTACTGTACTGTGCTCTACTGTACTCTACTGTTCTGTACTCTGCTGTTCTGTACTGTTCTGTACTCTCCTGTTCTGTACTCTACTGTTCTGTACTCTGCTGTTCTGTACTGTTCTGTACTCTCCTGTTCTGTACTCTACTGTTCTGTACTCTACTGTTCTGTACTCTACTGTTCTGTACTCTACTGTTCTGTACTGTTCTGTACTCTACTGTTCTGTGCTCTACTGTTCTGTACTCTACTGTTCTGTACTCTACTGTTCTGTACTCTGCTGTTCTGTACTCTACTGTTCTGTACTCTACTGTTCTGTACTCTGCTGTTCTGTATTCTACTGTTCTGTACTGTGCTCTACTGTTCTGTACTCTGCTGTTCTGTACTCTGCTGTTCTGTACTCTACTGTTCTGTGCTCTACTGTTCTGTACTCTACTGTTCTGTACTCTACTGTGCTGTACTCTACTGTTCTGTGCTCTACTGTTCTGTACTGTTCTGTACTGTTCTGTACTCTGCTGTTCTGTACTGTGCTCTACTGTTCTGTACTCTACTGTTCTGTACTCTACTGTTCTGTACTGTTCTGTACTGTTCTGTACTCTACTGTTCTGTACTTTGCTGTTCTGTACTCTGCTGTTCTGTACTCTTCTGTACTCTGCTGTTCTGTACTCTACTGTTCTGTACTCTACTGTTCTGTACTGTTCTGTACTCTACTGTTCTGTACTCTACTGTTCTGTACTCTACTGTACTCTACTGTTCTGTACTCAACTGTTCTGTACTCTGCTGTTCTGTACTCTGCTGTTCTGTACTCCGCTGTTCTGTACTGTTCTGTACTCTGCTGTTCTGTACTCTACTGTTCTGTACTCTACTGTTCTGTACTGTTCTGTACTCTACTGTTCTGTACTCTGCTGTTCTGTACTGTGCTCTACTGTACTCTACTGTTCTGTACTCTGCTGTTCTGTACTCCGCTGTTCTGTACTGTTCTGTACTCTGCTGTTCTGTACTCTACTGTTCTGTACTCTACTGTTCTGTACTCTGCTGTTCTGTACTGTGCTCTACTGTACTCTACTGTTCTGTACTCTGCTGTTCTGTACTGTTCTGTACTCTACTGTTCTGTACTCTACTGTTCTGTACTCTACTGTTCTGTACTCTACTGTGCTCTACTGTACTCTACTGTTCTGTACTCTACTGTTCTGTACTCTGCTGTTCTGTACTGTTCTGTACTCTGCTGTTCTGTACTCTACTGTTCTGTACTCTTCTGTACTCTGCTGTTCTGTACTCTGCTGTTCTGTACTCTACTGTTCTGTACTCTTCTGTACTCTGCTGTTCTGTACTGTGCTCTACTGTACTCTACTGTTCTGTACTCTGCTGTTCTGTACTCTGCTGTTCTGTACTGTTCTGTACTCTACTGTTCTGTACTCTACTGTTCTGTACTCTACTGTTCTGTGCTCTACTGTTCTGTACTCTACTGTGCTCTACTGTACTCTACTGTTCTGTACTCTGCTGTTCTGTACTCTGCTGTTCTGTACTGCTCTGTACTCTGCTGTTCTGTACTCTACTGTTCTGTTCTGTGCTCTACTGTTCTGTACTCTACTGTGCTCTACTGTACTCTACTGTTCTGTACTCTGCTGTTCTGTACTCTGCTGTTCTGTACTGTTCTGTACTCTGCTGTTCTGTACTCTACTGTTCTGTACTCTGCTGTATTGTTCTGTACTCTACTGTTCTGTACTCTACTGTTCTGTACTGTGCTCTACTGTTCTGTACTCTGCTGTTCTGTAGTCTGCTGTTCTGTACTCTACTGTTCTGTACTCTACTGTTCTGTACTCTACTGTTCTGTACTCTACTGTTCTGTACTGTGCTCTACTGTTCTGTACTCTGCTGTTCTGTACTGTTCTGTACTCTACTGTTCTGTACTCTGCTGTTCTGTAGTCTGCTGTTCTGTACTGTTCTGTACTCTGCTGTTCTGTACTGTTCTGTACTCTGCTGTTCTGTACTCTACTGTTCTGTACTCTGCTGTATTGTTCTGTACTCTACTGTTCTGTACTCTACTGTTCTGTACTGTGCTCTACTGTTCTGTACTCTGCTGTTCTGTAGTCTGCTGTTCTGTACTCTACTGTTCTGTACTCTACTGTTCTGTACTCTACTGTTCTGTACTCTACTGTTCTGTACTCTACTGTTCTGTACTGTGCTCTACTGTTCTGTACTCTGCTGTTCTGTACTGTTCTGTACTCTACTGTTCTGTACTCTGCTGTTCTGTAGTCTGCTGTTCTGTACTGTTCTGTACTCTACTGTTCTGTACTGTGCTCTACTGTTCTGTAGTCTGCTGTTCTGTACTGTTCTGTACTCTACTGTTCTGTACTCTGCTGTTCTGTAGTCTGCTGTTCTGTACTGTTCTGTACTGTGCTTCTGATAATGGATGGTTCCCTCTAACTCCCTGCAGCTGGTCTGAGTATGTCAATGACATGGGATGGAGATACAACTTCTCGTTGTAGCTGTGTGGAGATTGGAGTAACAATGGAACTAGTGTTATCACTTGTTTGTGCTTATGACCTGACACATAGTCACAAGGAAAAACCATAGTGGCTTAAGGTCCAGGGAGGATGGCTGTTGGGAAAGGCTTAAATGTATGTGGTTAAGAATGGGTTATGGACATGGCATGTGTAAACCATGTTTAAGTATTAATTGATATGTTTTATAATGTGTTATGAAATGATAAGGGTAAAACAGAATGAACATGATTGATACTTTGTACTCCAGATGCATGCCTGGATAGTGAATATAGTCAATACAGAGTGTGATTGTTCTTTAACGTACGTATGTATATAATTTTTTGAGTCACGCCACCAATATAATGAGATAAGGGACAGAGGCCCCATTTAGAGAAGCACACATAGCCCTCGTGAGTAAACAACATGTGACACCGAAGGATGTTAATCATGTACATATAATGGAGTAACTGTGTAGGTTGTGTAAGCTTGACTATGCATTTGTGTCTGTATAAAAGGAGAGCTCCGAGTCGGGGAAAACAGGTGTTCTGCAGACCATCTCGGCTTTTCGTTACTTCGTGTAATAAAAGTCTATCTTCATTCTACAAAAACTCTGGAAGAACTTTGGATTTTTAGCAAGTATAGTGATAATTATCCACGACAAGAGCAGATATTTAACAGAGTTCTGGATAAACGTGAACACATAAACTGAGGGAGATTTTACCAAAATGCTGTTACCAAACTTTGCATTTGCCCAGGAGCGATGTGACATCAGTATTCACAAATACTGCCTTGTTATAGCATTCCTAGAGATAAGCCACAGGTGTCATTGGAAAACAACATTAATTAGTTGTTTTATGGTTTTCTGCATATATCTCATTAAACTACCAGCTTTAGTTGTATCTCCTACCTGTACCTGTACCAGGCTAGCCCACAACAAGCCCAGCTACTTCACAATTGTCACACCCTGGCTCTGGGACTCTATTTGTTGAGCCAGGGTGTGTTCATTCTATGTGGTTATTTCTATGTTGGGGGTTCTAGTTTGTTGTTTTCTATGTTTGCCTGAGTGACTCCCAATCAGAGGCAACGAGTGTCAGCTGTTGGCTGGTTGTCTCTGATTGGGAGCCATATTTAAACTGTCTGTTTTTCACTTTGTGTTTGTGGGTTTTTGTTCCGTGTTCGGTCATTGTCACCGTGGACTTCACGAGTCGTTTCTTGTTTTGTTTATTTGTGTAGATTATCACTAAAGATAATAAAGTTCACCATGTTCGTTCAACACGCTGCGCATTGGTCTCTCCCTGACGATCGTGACAACAATGTAGACGGGGGCGCATTCAAATATTTGGGGGTGTGGTTTGCATATATCCCAATTGATTTTGTTAAGTTAAAAAATAACACAATATAAAAATACCTGACACCATTCAAACCAATGAGGGTTCTGAACTTTAATACCAATTATCTCAGAATCATGTTTTTCAGATAGAACATTATAGCTCTGAAGTGAAGTCTTTTTTGAGCAGCTGTTACTGTGTGTCATTACAGTTGAAGTGTTCTGTTGTGTAATGTACATAACTATATTATAACTGCCAATTATGAACATCAGACTTAGATAAGTGGACAAAAGTTTAGGAACACCTGCATTATCCATGACAGACTGACCAGGTGAATCCAGGTGAAAGCTATGATCCCTTATTGATGGAACCTGTTAAATCCACTTCAATCAGTGTAGATGAAGGGGAGGAGACAGGTTAAAGAAGGATTTTTAAGCCTTCAGACAATTGAGACATGGATTGTGTATGTGTGCCATTCAGAGGGTGAATGGGCAAGACAAAATACTTCAGTGCCTTTGAACAGGATATGGTAGTAGGTGCTAGGCTCACCGGTTTGTGTCAAGAACTGCAGCACTGATTGGTTTTTCACGCTCAACAGTTTCCCGTGTGTATAAAGAATGCCAACTTGACGCAACTGTGAGAAGCATTGGAGTCAACATGGGATAGCATCCATGTGGAACGCTTTCGACAGCTTGTAGAGTCCCTGCCCAGACTAATTGAGGCTGTTCTAGGGCCAAAAGGGGTGCAACTCAATATCAGGAAGGTGTTCCTAATGTTTTGTTCACTCAGTATTTACTGCATATGATATACAGTGCATTCGGAAAGTATTCAGACCCCTTGACTTTTTCCACATTTTGTTACGTTACAGCCTTATTCGAAAATGGATTAAAAAAATAAAATCATCAATATACACACAATACTCCATAATGACAAAGCGAAAACAAGTTTAGAAATGTTTGCACGTTTATTAAAAATAAAAAACTGAAATACCGTATTTACATAAATATTCAGACCCTTTGTTATGAGACTCAAAATTGAGCTCAGGTGCATCCTGTTTCCATTGATCATTACATTTACATTTACGTCATTTAGCAGAAGCTCTTATCCAGAGCGACTTACAAAGAGGTGCATTCACCCTATAGCCAGTGGGATAACCACTTTACAATATTTTTATTTTATTTTTTATTTATTTTGTATTTATTTTTTAGGGGGGGGGTAGAAGGATTACTTTATCCTATCCCAGGTATTCCTTAAAGAGGTGGGGTTTCAAATGTCTCCGGAAGGTGGTGAGTGACTCCGCTGTCCTGGCATCGTGAGGGAGCTTGTTCCACCTTTGGGGTGCCAGAGCAGCGAACAGTTTTGACTGGGCTGAGCGGGAACTATGCTTCCGCAGAGGAAGGGGAGCCAGCAGGCCAGAGGTGGATGAACGCAATGCCCTCGTTTGGATGTAGGGACTGATCAGAGCCTGAAGGTACAGAGGTGCCGATCCCCTCACTGCTCCATAGGCAAGCACCATGGTCTTGTAACAGATGCGAGCTTCAACTGGAAGCCAGTGGAGTGTGCGGAGGAGCGGGGTGACGTGAGAGAACTTGGGAAGGTTGAACACCAGACGGGCTGCGGCATTCTGGATGAGTTGTAGGGGTTTAATGGCACAGGCAGGGAGCCCAGCCAACAGCGAGTTGCAGTAATCCAGACGGGAGATGACAAGTGCCTGGATTAGGACCTGTGCCGCTTCCTGTGTAAGGCAGGGTCGTACTCTCCGAATGTTGTAGAGCATGAACCTGCAGGATCGGGTCACCGCCTTGATGTTAGCGGAGAACGACAGGGTGTTGTCCAGGGTCACGCCAAGGCTCTTCGCACTCTGGGAGGAGGACACAATGGAGTTGTCAACCGTGATGGCGAGATCATGGAACGGGCAGTCCTTCCCCGGGAGGAAGAGCAGCTCCATCTTGCCAAGGTTCAGCTTGAGGTGGTGATCCGTCATCCATACTGATATGTCTGCCAGACATGCAGAGATGCGATTCGCCACCTGGTTATCAGAAGGGGGAAAGGAGAAGATTAGTTGTGTATCGTCAGCGTAGCAATGATAGGAGAGGCCATGTGAGGATATGACAGAGCCAAGTGACTTGGTGTATAGGGAGAATAGGAGAGGGCCTAGAACTGAGCCCTGGGGGACACCAGTGGTGAGAGCACGTGGTGTGGAGACAGCTTCTCGCCACGCCACTTGGTAGGAGCGACCGGTCAGGTAGGACGCGATCCAGGAGTGTGCCGCGCCGGAGATGCCCAGCTTGGAGAGGGTGGAGAGGAGGATCTGATGGTTCACAGTATCAAAGGCAGCAGACAGGTCTAGAAGGACAAGAGCAGAGGAGAGAGAGTTAGCTTTAGCAGTGCGGAGAGCCTCCGTGACACAGAGAAGAGCAGTCTCAGTTGAATGACCAGTCCTGAAACCTGACTGGTTTGGATCAAGAAGGTCATTCTGAGAGAGATAGCAAGAGAGTTGGCTAAAGATGGCACGCTCAATAGTTTTGGAAAGAAAAGAAAGAAGGGATACTGGTCTGTAGTTGTTGACATCAGTGGGATCGAGTGTTGGTTTTTTGAGAAGGGGTGCAACTCTCGCTCTCTTGAAGACGGAAGGGACATAGCCAGCGGTCAAGGATGAGTTGATCAGCGAGGTGAGGTAGGGGAGAAGGTCACCGAAGATTTGGTTGTTGGGCGGCCTGCCGTCACAAGTCGCAAGATTTTATCTGGAGAGAGAGGGGAGAAAGAAGTCAAAGCATAGGGTAGGGCAGTGTGAGCAGGACCAGCAGTGTCATTAGACTTAACAAACGAGGATCGGATGTCGTCAACCTTCTTTTCAAAGTGGTTGACGAAGTCATCCACAGAGAGAGAGGAGGGGGGGGATTCAGCAGGGAGGAGAATGTGGCAAAGAGCTTCCTAGGGGTTAGAGGCAGATGCTTGGAATTTAGAGTGGTAGAAAGTGGCCTTAGCAGCAGAAACAGATGAAGAAAATGTAGAGAGGAGGGAGTGAAAAGATGCCAGGTCGGCAGGGAGTTTAGTTTTCTTCCATTTCCGCTCCGCTGCCCGGAGCTCTGTTCTGTGAGCTCGCAATGAGTCATCAAGCCACGGAGCTGGAGGGGAGGACCGAGCCGGCCGGGAGGATAGGGGACACAGAGAGTCAAAGGATGCAGAAAGGGAGGAGAGGAGGGTTGAGGAGGCAGAAACAGGAGATTGGAGGGAGAAGGATTGAGCAGAGGGAAGAGATGATAGGATGGTAGAGGAGAGAGTAGTGGGAGAGAGAGAGCGAAGGTTGCGGCGGCGCATTACCATCTGTGTAGGGGCAGAGTGAGTAGTGTTGGAGGAGAGCGAGAGAGAAAAGGATACAAAGTAGTGGTCTGAGACATGGAGGGGAGTTGCAGTGAGATTAGTAGAAGAGCAGCATCTAGTAAAGATGAGGTCAAGCGTATTGCCTGCCTTGTGAGTAGGGGGGACGGTGAGAGGGTGAGGTCAAAAGAGGAGAGGAGTGGAAAGAAGGAGGCAGAGAGAAATGAGTCAAATGTAGACGTAGGGAGGTTGAAATCCCCCAAAACTGTGAGGGGTGAGCCATCCTCAGGAAAGGAACTTATCAAGGCGTCAAGCTCATTGATGAACTCTCCAAGGGAACCTGGAGGGCGATAGATGACAAGGATATTAAGCTTAAATGGGCTAGTGACTGTGACAGCATGGAATTCAAATGAGGAGATAGACAGATGGGTTAGGGGAAAAATTGAGAATGTCCACTTGGGAGAGATGAGGATTCCTGTGCCACCACCCCTCTGACCAGATGCTCTCGGGGTATGCGAGAACACATGGTCAGACGAGGAGAGAGCAGTAGGAGTAGCAGTGTTTCAGTGGTAATCCATGTTTCCGTCAGCGCCAGGAAGTCGAGGGACTGGAGGGTAGCATAGGCTGGGATGAAGTCAGCCTTGTTGGCAGCAGAACGGCAGTTCCAGAGGCTGCCTGAGACCTGGAACTCCAGGTGTGGGGTGCGTGCAGGGACCACCAGGTTAGAGAGCAGCAGCCACGCGGTGTGAGGCGTTTGTGTAGCCTGTGCGGAGAGGAGAGAACAGGGATAGGCAGAGGCATAGTTGACAGGCTGTAGCAAATGGCTACAATAATGCAGAGGAGATCGGAATGAAATGAACTAAACATCTGGGAAAGGAGAGAGTAAAAACCAAAACTCCCAAATATAACTCTCCCCAACTTCACCTCAGAAACTATAATTGTTTCACTGAACCACCCGAATAAAACTCTCCCAACTTCCACTTTAGAAATTAGAATTGTTGTGAACTACAGCGGTTCAATGTTTCAAGGAATAGACTCAACTTACTTTATTCAGCTAGCTAACTATGACGCTATAGCTAACTAGCATGCTAGCATCCAATAACACACAGTTTAGCACCAATACTTGGTTACAACAAACTACCAATAGTGTGTTAACACACTAAACAGATAATTCGTGTCCGTGTCTAGTTCCTTTCATAACGCAGCAATAATTAAACGTTGGCTAAGCTAGCACAAATATATTGTATTTAGCTGCTACAGTACAGCTAGCTGGTCATGTTGGCTAGCTAGCAATGGCTGCTGTGTTGACTTTGTTTGAATAACGGCGGCGCTGCGAACAAATGTAGCTGGCTAAAAGGATATTGTATTTAGTTGCTACCGTTGCTAATAGCTACTCGCCAGCTAGTCCAGGAGGTGAGTTAGCTAGCTAGCTAGCCTCGTGCTACACCCGGCACCGCCGAATACAATGCTAACCTACAATAACTACCCACAACAGCCCACGATGCCTACCTATAATACCTAATAATATAAAGCCCACGATGCCTACCTATAATACCTAACTACAATCTAAATACATAGTTTAAGCCTTACTCGACAAAGCCCAAGCTATGTATAAAGCCAAACTTACCCGACGCCAGCTGTCTGGGTGGCAGACTGCAATCAGTAGCTGTAATTAAGTACAGCAGCTACCAACCACCTAACGTTAATGCCTCGGATAATGAGGTTAGAAAAACAGCTGAATGGTAGGTAGCTAGATGGCCCAATTACAGGTACTCTTAAGCGTGAAATAACATTGGAAACAACTATCCACAGTTGCTAAAAGTTACCAGTAGCTACCCGCTAGCTAGCTAGCTTTGTTGGTCCAGGTAGTGGGTTAGCTAGCCTCGTGCTTCGCCGGGCTCCGCCGAATACAATACTTACCTACAATAATTACCTACAATAACCTACAATAACTACCTAAGTAAACTACCTACAATACCTAACTACAATACCTACCTACAATCTAAATACATGGTTTAAGCTTTACTCAACACCATATAAGAAGCCAAGCTTACCTCCTGCTAGAGAAAACACAACCTCTCCCGACCAGGAACAGCAGCAAAACATCATCCTTGAGATGTTTCTACAACTTGATTGGAGTCCACCTGTTGTAAATTCAATAGATTGGAAATGATTTGGAAAGGCACACACCTGTCTATATATGGTCCCACAGTTGACAGTGCATGTCAGAGCAAAAACCAAGCCATGAGGTCAAAGGAATTGTCCGTAGAGCTCAGAGACAGGATTGTGTCGAGGCACAGATCTGGGGAAGGGTACCAAAAAATGTCTGCAGCATTGAAGGTCCTCAAGAACACAGTGGCCTCCTTCCTTCTTAAAATGGAAGAAGTTGGAACCACCAAGACTCTAGGGATATAGTCTCTATAGGCAGGTAGCTTAGTGGGTAAGAGCGTTGTGTCAGTAAATGAAAGGTCGCTGGTTCTAAACCCCAAGCCGACTAGGTGAAATATCTGTCGATGTGCCCTTAAGCAAGACACTTAACCCTAATTGCTCCTGTAAGTCGCTCTGGATAAGAGCGTCTGCTAAAATGTAAAATAAATGTAATTTAAAGTCACATTTGCTGAATACAACAGGTGTAGACCTTACTGTGAAATGCTTACTTACAAGCCCTTAAAAAAATAAATGCGTTGTTGGTTAAGTAAGAAAATATTTGTGATTCATCACTCCAGAGGACGCGCTTCCACACTCGAGAGTCCAATGGTGGCGAGCTTTACACCATTCCAGCCGACACTTGGCATAGGCTTGTGTGCGGCTGCTCGGCCATGGAAACCCATTTCATGAAGCTCCCGACATTGTTATTGTGCTGATGTTGCTTCCAGAGGCAGTTTGGAACTCGATAGTGAGTGTTGCAACCGAGGACAGACAATTTTTATGCGCTACGCTCTTCAGTCCTCGGCGGTCCCATTCTGTGAGCTTGTGTGGGAATCCACTAATTTGAAAGGGTGTCCACATACTTTTGTATATATAGTGTATCTCAAAGCTCTTGATAGGTCTCTCCTGCCCCATTGGGCGTAGCAGAATTTCAGTCTCACTGCCTTTAGCTTTCAGTTGCCTCATGAATCTCTCCTTACAAAATGTTGCTGAGCTACCAGAATTGAGAAACGCACAGGTTAACACAGACTTGCTTCCCTTTGTGCATCTTTACTTGAACTGGCACAATCTATACCGGCCCTGGTATCTTCACCGGTTTCCAGTGAAACAAGAGCACAATCTATACCGGCCCTGGTATCTTCACCGGTTTCCAGTGAAACAAGAGCACAATCTATACCGGCCCTGATATCTTCACCGGTTTCCAGTGAAACAAGACCACTGCTGACAGTCACCTCCCTCTTTACTGCTATACCACTCATATCCACCTTTTGAGATCTAAATATCTCTCTTCCTTCAATGTGCAGGATGGTGGGGTGCTTTTTTTGACAGCTCTGACAGGTCATCCTTCTTTTACAGTCTTTGCTTAAGCATCCTCTTCTCAAAACAAGCTAAACAAAGACCTCTGGAGGTCAGGAACTCAACCAGGAACTCAACCAGGAACTCAACCAGGAACTCAACCTTGACTTCACCTGTTGGCAGTCGACCAAGTAATGTTTACCAGCATAAAACACACAAGACACTGGGAGCATCAGAAGGGTAGGTGCCTGGTCTTTTCACTTTGAATGTTTGTTATTTTAAAAAGGTATTTCAGAGTCAGCCATTACACCTACTGCAGTGGCGAAGCTGCTTGCCCTGCGCTGGACGTGAACTGCTGTTTAAAGTCTGCTGCAGTGTTGGTCTTTAAAAAACTTTTGTTGGACAGGGGAATATCTCCATACGATGGATCATGCTATATTTTGGCCTGTTTTTTCATGAACGTCTCAAGCTCACTGAACTGGGTCCTCAGGTGGCTTCTGAACTGGGTCCTCAGGGGGCTTCTGAACTGGGCCCCTCAGGAGGCTTCTCCACCTGGTCACTGAACTGGGCCCTCAGGTGGCTTCTCCACCAGGTCACTGAACTGGGCCCTCAGGTGGCTTCTCCACCAGGTCACTGAACTGGGTCCTCAGGGGGCTTCTCCACCAGGTCACTGAACTGGGTCCTCAGGTGGCTTCTCCACCAGGTCACTGAACTGGGTCCTCAGGGGGCTTCTCCACCAGGTCACTGAACTGGGTCCTCAGTTGACTTCTCTCTAAAATATCACATGCTGTAGACCTCAATTTGTCCCTTAGTTTGTAGGGAAGTTTTCACATGATCAACTTTATGTTGGTG
Organism: Coregonus clupeaformis; assembly: GCF_020615455.1. Lineage (NCBI taxonomy): Eukaryota > Metazoa > Chordata > Actinopteri > Salmoniformes > Salmonidae > Coregonus > Coregonus clupeaformis. The sequence continues at coordinate 125,402 of NW_025534341.1, read as the reverse complement.
GGAAGATTAAGCTCTTCCATGTTCTGTAGGTCTTGCATAGAGTTACAGCAACATCTAAGATAGAGTGCATAGCCACCCAGTCCCTTTCCATCATCCGGTTTGATGTTTGTCCAGTTCAAAACCTTTTCCATGTAAGCAGTGATGGCTTTGATTTCATTGCCAAAGTGTTCCTTTAACAACCTCTTAGCCTCTTTAAAGCCCCTGTCTTCCATATGCAGACAACTGCAGACCAGATGGTTGGGCTGACCAGAGGTGTACTGTTCCAGGTAATAGAGCCTATCCTGGTGGCTGCTTGTCTTATCCTCTATGCCATGCTCAGACGCACCAGAAATGGCCTAAAGTTCAGAGGATCACTGTCCAACAAAGGGATCTCCCTAACAGGGAGTGAGGCCTGTTTGTGCTGTAATACAAGGTCAGCAATTTCATTCTGCCTGTGCGGAAGAGGCTATCATGGCTGGTATTATGGCTGATACCCTGTGTTGATTCTGTGGTGATTGGGAACGGCACCTCCGTACCTTCAGGCTCTGATCAGTCCCTACACCCAAACGAGGGCATTGCGGTCATCCACCTCTGGCCTGCTGGCTCCCCTACCTCTGCTGAAGCACAGTTCCCGCTCAGCCCAGTCAAAACTGTTCGCTGCTCTGGCACCCCAATGGTGGAACAAGCTCCCTCACGACGCCAGGACAGCGGAGTCACTCACCACCTTCCGGAGACATTTGAAACCCCACCTCTTTAAGGAACACCTGGGATAGGATAAAGTAATCCTTCTACCCCCCCTAAAAAATAAATAATAATAATAATAATTGTAAAGTGGTTATCCCACTAGTTATAAGGTGAATACACCAATTTGTAAGTCGCTCTGGATAAGAGCGTCTGCTAAATGACGTAAATGTAAAATGTAAATGTAATTGCCAGACCTTGCTGTAGTTTGCTGAAGGGTGTGGTTTATGACTGGTTTCTGAATGGGTTTTGATGGCTTTGTCGTCTGTTGCTGTAAAACCCTTTGTAGTGGGGTCTTAGATACTGTTGTTGTAAAACCCTTTGTAGTGGGGTCTTTGAAACTGGAGACGTGACAGTACACCCCCGGATGCGCGGCTCCCGCCGCAGGACATCGCCAGCCAGGAGGACGACCCCGAGGACGAGGAGCGGGCCGGTCAGGGCGGCGATGATGGAAGTCCCGAATTAGGTTGGGGTCCAGAACGTCCCCAGCCGGAACACAGCTCCTCTCCTCAGGACCATACCCCTCCCAGTCCACCAGGTAACAGAGCTGTCCCCCACAGAACATGGAGTCCAGCAGGTCCCTCACCGCATACGCCGGACTCCCGTCAATGTCCAGGGGCGGAGGGGTCATACCCCGGGGGACGGCATCTGCCAGCGGATCAGGAACCACCGGCCTGAGGAGAGACACATGAAAAGTGGGTGAGACACGGTAGTGAGGGGGAAGGAGCAGCCGGTACGATACCTCATTTATCCGCCGGAGGACCTTAAAGGGCTCACAAACAGGGGGCTCAGGTTTTTTGTGGACAGCCAGACACGATCACCAGGCTGGAATACGGGGGCTTCACTGCGGTGGCGGTCGGCTTAGTCCTTCTGCCGACGAATGGCCCTGCGGAACCACTCATCAACAGCGGGCGCATCGGTCTGGCTGGGTGTCCAAGGGGCCAGGGCCGGCTGGTACCCCAGGACGCACTGGAAGGGAGTGAGCCCCGTGGAGGAGTGAATGAGGGAGTTCTGGGCATATTCTGCACAGGGTAGAAACCTCGCCCACTCACCCTGCCGGTCCTGACAGTGGCAACGAAGAAACCTCCCCAGCTCCTGGTTTATGCGCTCCACCTGCCCATTCAACTGAGGCCCATACCTGGAAGTGAGGCTGGCCGTGGCCACGATCTTCGCCAGGAAAACCTTCCACACTAGGGAGGTGAATTGGGGGCAACGGTCCGAGACGATGTCCTCCGGAAGTCCATAATGCTGGAAGACCTGTTGGAACAGGACCTCAGTGACCTGGAGAGCAGAAGGAAGACTAGTTAGTGGCAAAAAACGGCATGATTTGGAGAACCGATCTACGACCACCAGGAATGTGGTGAAGCCCTCAGGATGTGGGAGGTCGGTGACAAAGTCTATGGACAGGTGTGACCAAGGTCGCTGTGGCACTGGGAGAGGAACTAGTTTGCCTGCTGGGGCATTCCGAGGTGTCTTCGTTTGGGCACATACGGAACAGGAGTTGATATAGTGGGAGACATTAGTAGCAAAGGTGGGCCACCAGTATTTTTGTGAGAGAGAATGTAGGGTGCGTGTCATACCGGAGTGCCCTGCCATAAGGGTGGTGTGCGCCCAGATCAGCAGGTGGTCACGGACCTTGGTGGGTACATACACATGCTGGGTCCTACTGAGCCGCCAGGCGGATGTCTTCCTCCACATCCCAAACGACAGGTGCCACAATGAGAGACGGTGGCAGGATAGGACCCCCAGATCCTTCCTTTCTCCGGTATGGTGCATCCTGGAGAGTGCGTCGGCTTTCACATTCTGGATCCTGGGTGGTAGGACAGAATGAAAGTGAGTAAGAAATTGGGCCCACCTGGCTTGACGAGAGTTCATCCGTCAAGCTTCCATCACCAACAGCTTCCTGTCTCCAATTCCTTAGTTCCTCTCTGCGGGGGAAAGCTTTTTCGAGAAAAAGGCACAGTGGATACATTTTCTCTGGCTTACCTTGCCACTGGGAGAGGACCCACCCACACCCTCCTCAGATGCGTCCACCTCCAGGATGAAAGGACGAGCTGGATCTGGGTGTTTTAGGAGGGGCGCTGTGGTGAACCTCGAACGTAGCCAAGTAGATCAGGATATCGTCGCTGTACACCACCACCAGTCTACTCAGCATGTCTCGGAACACGTCATTGACGAAGGACTGGGAGGCCGTAGGGCATAACGCAGTATTCATTGTGGCCTGAGGTAGTGCTGAATGCCCTCTTCCACTCGTCTCCTTCCCGGTTTCGGATCAGGTTGTAGGCACTCCTCAGGTCCAACTTGGTAAAGTACCGGGCCCCTCGCAGCTTCTCAATGGCCGACGGAACCAGAGGGAGGGGGTACCGGTACTTGGTGGTGACTGCGTTCAGTCCCCGGTAGTCAATGCACGGTCTCAGTCCTCCGTCTTTTTTGGCCACATAGAAGAAGCTGGCTGAGGCAGGAGAGGTAGAACGTCTGATGAACCCCTGTTTCAGGGTCTCCGCCACATACTTCTCCATGGCCTCAGTCTCCGCTATGGAAAGGGAGTAAATGCGACTCTTCGGGGGGTGTTGTCCCACCAGCAGGTCAATGGCACAGTCCCAGGGCCTGTAAGGAGGGAAACACTTAGCCTTGGAGGCAGGGGAGACATCGGAGAGATCTGCGTACTCACATGGAATGTTGGGCTGGAGGGCGGACTCCGGACTCTCCACTGACGTGGAATAACAAACCACCGGCAGGCAGGTCCTCCGGCATGAGGGGGACCAGGCTGTGATCCTCTTGGTGATCCAATTGATGGTGATGTTGTGTAGTCTGAGCCAGGGCAATCCCAAGACGATCCAGTGAAGGGGTGACGTGACGATGTGGAAGGACAGCTCCTTGTGGTGCTCTGGTAGTGTGGGAATGGTGATGGGGAGAGTGACGTGCGTAATGGTGCCTGATCCAAATGGTTTATTATCCAGCGAGGTGACGTGTAGCAGAGAAGGCAGTGGCACGGTGGGCAACCTCCATTCAGAGACCAGCTCCCTATCTATAAGGTTCCCCACTGATCCGGAATCTATCATTGCTGTGGAAGGCGAAGAGAAGGAATAACCATTCACCTTTAGGGGAACTAAAAACAATGGTTTGGTGACATGTGATGACGGAACACTCACGGAGCGGCGACGGCAGTCATACCGCCTAGATAGGGACCCGCCAGGAGATCTGTGGTCCGTGGTGGTGTAGGGGGTGCTGCCCACCTCCATGGGTGAGGACTCGGAGGCAGGGCGGCTTCCATAGCTCAGATGGGGTGCGCGTCGAGGCTCCGGGAGGTGTTGGGAACGCCGTCGGTCTCTCAACATGTCGTCAAGAATGGACGTGGCGATGAGGGTATCAAGGTCCATCTCGTCATCCCGACATGCGAGTTCCGTCATGATGTCCTCCCGTAAGCCTCTCCTGAAGGCTGTGCGCAGAGCACACTCATTCCATCCAGAAGACACCGCCACCATGCGAAAGCTCAGGGCATACTCGCACGCGGCCCTCTCTCCCTGTTGTAGCCGGAGGAGACGCTCACCCTCGTCCTTTCCCTCTGTGGGATGATCGAACACCGCCCTGAACCGAGCGAGGAAGGTGGATTAGGGAAGCGCCGCGGCCTCACCTCCTTCCCAGACTGCCGTGGCCCAATCCAGCGCCGTTCCCTTCAGTAGCAAAATAACCAGAGCTATCCTGGCTTGGTCGGATAGAGATGCCCCACGCTGATGCGTCAGATACAGTGAAACCTGTAGCAGGAAGCCTCTACATTTGGTCGTTTTCCCATCATAGCGCTCCGGCAGGGTGAGGGGTCCCTCAGACGTTGGTGATAGCCCGGGAGGAGGTGGACTGGGTGCACTTGCCGCTCCCTGAGGTGGAACCGGAGCGATGGTCAGTTAATGCAGCGTTTGGAACACTTCCTGCATGGCGGCGTTCAGCTGGGCAATCTGCTGCTGGTGCTGGTCCAGGCACTGCGTAACTCCAGGAGGATTACCTGCTGCATCCATCTTCGTGATTGGTGTGTGATTCTGTGACGAGTACCGAGGATACGAAGAGGCAGGACGCAGATGCAGGAATCAACAATGTAAAGGTTTACTTAACACTGAGCAAGAGAACAACAAAGAGCGAGTACACGACATGACACTAACAATCACACACAACACAACACTGAACAGTCCATGGCTATATAGGGGTGGTGATGAGATGATGAGGTGCAGGTGCGCTGGAGGTGATTAGGGTGCGTTGGGTTTCCATTCCCGTGTTGCCGAGGTGGTGCACTCAGACCGGTGGCTCAGTAAACCGGCGAATCAGAGCAACGGAGGGGAGCAACGGGAGGAGACGTGACAGGTATGGTGCAAAAAAAACAGGATTTATTTTCCTTTTTATCTAACAAAATAATGATCTGATCGACTTAAATAATAGATAACTGGAAATGAAAAGACATACTATGGTCTGTGTGTGATCAAAAGACCACTCCCACGTCTAGCTAGGACTCCTCCCCCCAACTTCCTGCCTTTAACCTAACTAACACTTACACACTTGTCACAAGTACTGATTGTCTAGTCACTTTTACACCTGTACATACTGTATTACCTCAACTACCTGGTACTCCTGCACATTGACTCAGTACTGGTACTCCTTGTATATAGCCTCGTTATTACCTCAACTACCTGGTACTCCTGCTCATTGACTCAGTACTGGTACTTCCTGTATATAGCCTCGTTATTACCTGGTACTCCTTGTATATAGCCATGTTACTACCTGGTATCCCTGCTCATTGACTCAGTACTGGTACTTCCTGTATATAGCCATGTTACTACCTGGTATCCCTGCTCATTGACTCAGTACTGGTACTTCCTGTATATAGCCATGTTACTACCTGGTACTCCTGCACATTGACTCAGTACTTCCTGTATATAGCCATGTTACTACCTGGTACTCCTGCACATTGACTCAGTACTGGTACTTCCTGTATATAGCCATGTTACTACCTGGTACCCCTGCACATTGACTCAGTACTTCCTGTATATAGCCATGTTACTACCTGGTACTCCTGCACATTGACTCAGTACTTCCTGTATATAGCCATGTTACTACCTGGTACTCCTGCACATTGACTCAGTACTTCCTGTATATAGCCATGTTACTACCTGGTACTCCTGCACATTGACTCAGTACTGGTACTTCCTGTATATAGCCATGTTACTACCTGGTACTCCTGCACATTGACTCAGTACTGGTACTTCCTGTATATAGCCATGTTATTACCTGGTACTCCTTCACATTGACTCAGTACTTCCTGTATATAGCCATGTTACTACCTGGTACTCCTGCACATTGACTCAGTACTGGTACTTCCTGTATATAGCCATGTTACTACCTGGTACCCCTGCACATTGACTCAGTACTCGTACTTCCTGTATATAGCCATGTTACTACCTGGTACTCCTGCACATTGACTCAGTACTGGTACTTCCTGTACATAGCCATGTTATTACCTGCTACTCCTTCACATTGACTCAGTACTTCCTGTATATAGCCATGTTACTACCTGGTACTCCTGCACATTGACTCAGTACTGGTACTTCCTGTATATAGCCATGTTATTACCTGGTACCCCTGCACATTGACTCAGTACTGGTACTCCTTGTATATAGCCATGTTATTACCTGGTACCCCTGCATATTGACTCAGTACTGGTACTCCCTGTATATAGCCTCATTATTACCTCAACTACCTGGTACCCCTGCACATTGACTCAGTACTGGTACTCCTTGTATATAGCCTCGTTATTACCTCAACTACCTGGTACCCCTGCACATTGACTCAGTACTGGTACCCCTTGTATATAGCAATGTTACTACCTGGTACCCCTGCACATTGACTCAGTACGGGTACTCCTTGAATATAGCCTCGTTATTACCTCAACTACCTGGTACCCCTGCACATTGACTCAGTACTGGTACTTCCTGTATATAGCCATGTTATTACCTGGTACCCCTGCACATTGACTCAGTACTGGTACTCCTTGTATATAGCCATGTTATTACCTGGTACCCCTGCACATTGACTCAGTACTGGTACTCCTTGTATATAGCCATGTTATTACCTGGTACCCCTGCACATTGACTCAGTACTGGTACTTCCTGTATATAGCCATGTTATTACCTGGTACCCCTGCACATTGACTCAGTACTGGTACTCCTTGTATATAGCCATGTTATTACCTGGTACCCCTGCACATTGACTCAGTACTGGTACTTCCTATATATAGCCATGTTATTACCTGGTACCCCTGCACATGGACTCAGTACTGGTTCCCCTTGTATATAGCCATGTTACTACCTGGTACCCCTGCACATTGACTCAGTACTGGTACTTCCTGTATATAGCCATGTTACTACCTGGTACTCCTGCACATTGACTAAGTACTGGTACTTCCTGTATATAGCCATGTTACTACCTGGTACCCCTGCACATTGACTCAGTACTGGTACTTCCTGTATATAGCCATGTCATTACCTGGTACCCCTGCACATTGACTCAGTACGGGTAGTTCCTGTATAAAGCCATGTTATTACCTGGTACCCCTGCACATGGACTCAGTACTGGTACCCCTTGTATATAGCCATGTAATTACCTGGTACTTCTGCACATTGACTCAGTACTCCCTGTATATAGCCATGTTATACCTGGTACCCCTGCACATTGACTCAGTACTGGTACTCATATATATCCGTATACCTGTACCCCTGTCACTCGTCTGTATATAGCCATGTTACTACCTGTTACTCCTGCACATTGACTCAGTTCTGGTACTTCCTGTATATAGCCATGTTACTACCTGGTACCCCTGCACATTGACTCAGTACTGGTACTTCCTGTATATAGCCATGTTATTACCTGGTACCCCTGCACATGGACTCAGTACTGGTACCCCTTGTATATAGCCATGTTATTACCTGGTACTCCTGCACATTGACTCAGTACTGGTACTTCCTGTATATAGCCATGTTATTAGCTGGTACTCCTTGTATATAGCCATGTTATTACCTGGTACCCCTGCACATTGACTAAGTACTGGTACTTCCTGTATATAGCCATGTTACTACCTGGTACCCCTGCACATTGACTCAGTACTGGTACTCCTTGTATATAGCCATGTTATTAGCTGGTACTCCTGCACATTGACTCAGTACTTCCTGTATATAGCCATGTTACTACCTGGTACCCCTGCACATTGACTCAGTACTGGTACTTCCTGTATATAGCCATATTACTACCTGGTACTCCTGCACATTGACTCAGTACTGGTACTTCATGTATATAGCCTCGTTATTACCTCAACTACCTGGTACCCCTGCACATTGACTCAGCACTGGTACTCCTTGTATATAGCCTCATTATTACATCAACTACCTGGTACCCCTGCACATTGACTCAGTACTGGTACTTCCTGTATATAGCCATGTTACTACCTGGTACCCCTGCACATTATCTCAGTACTGGTACTCCCTGTATATAGCCATGTTACTACCTGGTACCCCTGCACATTGACTCAGTACTGGTACTCCTTGTATACAGCCATGTTATTACCTGGTACTCCTGCACATTGACTCAGTACTTCCTGTATATAGCCATGTTACTACCTGGTACCCCTGTACATTGACTCAGTAATGGTACTTCCTGTATATAGCCATGTTACTACCTGGTACCCCTGCACATTGACTCAGTACTTCCTGTATACGGCCATGTTACTACCTGGTACCCCTGTACATTGACTCAGTACTGGTACTTCCTATATATAGCCATGTTTTTACCTGGTACCCCTGCACATGGACTCAGTACTGGTTCCCCTTGTATATAGCCATGTTACTACCTGGTACCCCTGCACATTGACTCAGTACTGGTACCCCTTGTATATAGCCATGTAATTACCTGGTACTCCTGCACATTGACTCAGTACTCCCTGTATATAGCCATGTTATTACCTGGTACCCCTGCACATTGACTCAGTACTGGTACGTCATATATATATCCATGTTATTACCTGGTACCCCTGTACATTGACTCAGTACTGGTACTTCCTGTATATAGCCATGTTATTACCTTGTACCCTTGCACATTGACTCAGTACTGGTACTTCCTGTATATAGCCATGTTACTACCTGGTATCCCTGCACATTGACTCAGTACTGGTACTTCCTGTATATAGCCATGTTACTACCTGGTACCCCTGCACATTGACTCAGTACTGGTACTTCCTGTATATAGCCATGTTATTACCTGGTACCCCTGCACATTGACTCAGTACTGGTACCCCTTGTATATAGCCATGTTATTACCTGGTACTCCTGCACATTGACTCAGTACTGGTACTTCCTGTATATAGCCATGTTGTTTACCTTTATTACCTGGTACCCCTGCACATTGACTCAGTACTGGTACTTCCTGTATATAGCCATGTTACTACCTGGTACCCCTGCACATTGACTCAGTACTGGTACTCCTTGTATATAGCCATGTTACTAGCTGGTACTCCCTGCACATTGACTCAGTACTGTCCTGTATATAGCCATGTTACTACCTGGTACCCCTGCACATTGACTCAGTACTGGTACTTCCTGTATATAGCCATATTACTACCTGGTACTCCCTGCACATTGACTCAGTACTGGTACTCCTTGTATATAGCTCGTGTTACCTCAACTACCTGGTACCCCTGCACATTGACTCAGTACTGGTACTCCTTGTATATAGCCTCGTTATTACCTCAACTACCTGGTACCCCTGCACATTGACTCAGTACTGGTACTTCCTGTATATAGCCATGTTACTACCTGGTACCCCTGCACATTGACTCAGTACTGGTACTCCCTGTATATAGCCATGTTACTACCTGGTACCCCTGCACATTGACTCAGTACTGGTACTCCTTGTATACAGCCATGTTATTACCTGGTACTCCTGCACATTGACTCAGTACTTCCTGTATATAGCCATGTTACTACCTGGTACCCCTGTACATTGACTCAGTACTGGTACTTCCTGTATATAGCCATGTTACTACCTGGTACCCCTGCACATTGACTCAGTACTGGTACTCCTGTATACGGCCATGTTAACTACCTGGTACCCCTGCACATTGACTCAGTACTGGTACTCCTTGTATATAGCCTCGTTATTACCTCAACTACCTGGTACCCCTGCACATTGACTCAGTACTGGTACCCCTTGTATATAGCAATGTTACTATCTGTTACCCCTGCACATTGACTCAGTACGGATACTCCTTGAATATAGCCTCGTTATTACCTCAACTACCTGGTACCCCTGCACATTGACTCAGTACTGGTACTTCCTGTATATAGCCATGTTATTACCTGGTACCCCTGCACATTGACTTAGTACTGGTACTCCTTGTATATAGCCATGTTATTACCTGGTACCCCTGCACATTGACTCAGTACTGGTACTCCTGTATATAGCCTCGTTATTACCTCAACTACCTGGTACCCCTGCACATTGACTCAGTACTGGTACTCCTTGTATATAGCCCGTTTTACTACCTGGTACCCCTGTACATTGACTCAGTACTGGTACTTCCCTGTATATAGCCATGTTACTACCTGGTACCCCTGCACATTGACTCAGTACTTCCCTGTATACGGCCATGTTACTACCTGGTACCCCTGCACATTGACTCAGTACTGGTACTTCCTATATATAGCCATGTTACTTACCTGGTACCCCTGCACATGGACTCAGTACTGGTACCCCTTGTATATAGCCATGTTACCACTACCTGGTACCCCTGCACATTGACTCAGTACTGGTACCCCTGTATATAGCCATGTAATTACCTGGTACTCCCTGCACATTGACTCAGTACTCCCTGTATATAGCCATGTTATTACCTGGTACCCCTGCACATTGACTCAGTACTGGTACGTCATATATATATCCATGTTATTACCTGGTACCCCTGTACATTGACTCAGTACTGGTACTTCCTGTATATAGCCATGTTATTACCTGGTACCCTTGCACATTGACTCAGTACTGGTACTTCCTGTATATAGCCAAGTTACTACCTGGTATCCCTGCACATTGACTCAGTACTGGTACTTCCTGTATATAGCCATGTTACTACCTGGTACCCCTGCACATTGACTCAGTACTGGTACTTCCTGTATATAGCCATGTTATTACCTGGTACCCCTGCACATGGACTCAGTACTGGTACCCCTTGTATATAGCCATGTTATTACCTGGTACTCCTGCACATTGACTCAGTACTGGTACTTCCTGTATATAGCCATGTTATTAGCTGGTACTCCTTGTATATAGCCATGTTATTACCTGGTACCCCTGCACATTGACTCAGTACTGGTACTTCCTGTATATAGCCATGTTACTACCTGGTACCCCTGCACATTGACTCAGTACTGGTACTCCTTGTATATAGCCATGTTATTAGCTGGTACTCCTGCACATTGACTCAGTACTTCCTGTATATAGCCATGTTACTACCTGGTACCCCTGCACATTGTCTCAGTACTGGTACTTCCTGTATATAGCCATATTACTACCTGGTACTCCTGCACATTGACTCAGTACTGGTACTTCCTGTATATAGCCACGTTATTCCCACTACCTGGTACCCCTGCACATTGACTCAGCACTGGTCTCCTTGTATATAGCCCATTATTACATCAACTACCTGGTACCCCTGCACATTGACTCAGTACTGGTACTTCCTGTATATAACCATGTTACTACCTGGTACCCCTGCACATTGACTCAGTACTGGTACTCCCTGTATATAGCCATGTTACTACCTGGTACCCCTGCACATTGACTCAGTACTGGTACTCCTTGTATACAGCCATGTTATTACCTGGTACTCCTGCACATTGACTCAGTACTTCCTGTATATAGCCATGTTACTACCTGGTACCCCTGTACATTGACTCAGTACTGGTACTTCCTGTATATAGCCATGTTACTACCTGGTACCCCTGCACATTGACTCAGTACTTCCTGTATACGGCCATGTTACTACCTGGTACCCCTGCACATTGACTCAGTACTGGTACTCCTTGTATATAGCCTCGTTATTACCTCAACTACCTGGTACCCCTGCACATTGACTCAGTACTGGTACCCCTTGTATATAGCAATGTTACTATCTGTTACCCCTGCACATTGACTCAGTACGGATACTCCTTGAATATAGCCTCGTTATTACCTCAACTACCTGGTACCCCTGCACATTGACTCAGTACTGGTACTTCCTGTATATAGCCATGTTATTACCTGGTACCCCTGCACATTGACTCAGTACTGGTACTCCTTGTATATAGCCATGTTATTACCTGGTACCCCTGCACATTGACTCAGTACTGGTACTCCCTGTATATAGCCTCGTTATTACCTCAACTACCTGGTACCCCTGCACATTGACTCAGTACTGGTACTCCTTGTATATAGCCTCGTTATTACCTCAACTACCTGGTACCCCTGCACATTGACTCAGTACTGGTACCCCTTGTATATAGCAATGTTACTACCTGGTACCCCTGCACATTGACTCAGTACGGGTACTCCTTGAATATAGCCTCGTTATTACCTCAACTACCTGGTACCCCTGCACATTGACTCAGTACTGGTACTCCTTGTATATAGCCATGTTATTACCTGGTACCCCTGCACATTGACTCAGTACTGGTACTCCTTGTATATAGCCATGTTATTACCTGGTACCCCTGCACATTGACTCAGTACTGGTACTCCTTGTATATAGCCATGTTATTACCTGGTACCCCTGCACATTGACTCAGTACTGGTACTTCCTATATATAGCCATGTTATTACCTGGTACCCCTGCACTTGGACTCAGTACTGGTTCCCCTTGTATATAGCCATGTTATTACCTGGTACCCCTGCACATTGACTCAGTACTGGTACTTCCTGTATATAGCCATGTTACTACCTGGTACTCCTGCACATTGACTCAGTACTGGTACTTCCTGTATATAGCCATGTTACTACCTGGTACCCCTGCACATTGACTCAGTACTGGTACTTCCTGTATATAGTCTAGTTATTACCTCAACTACCTGGTACCCCTGCACATTGACTCAGTACGGGTAGTTCCTGTATATAGCCATGTTATTACCTGGTACCCCTGCACATGGACTCAGTACTGGTACCCCTTGTATATAGCCATGTAATTACCTGGTACTCCTGCACATTGACTCAGTACTGGTACGTCATATATATATCCATGTTATTACCTGGTACCCCTGTACATTGACTCAGTACTGGTACTTCCTGTATATAGCCATGTTATTACCTGGTACCCCTGCACATTGACTCAGTACTGGTACTTCCTGTATATAGCCAAGTTACTACCTGGTATCCCTGCACATTGACTCAGTACTGGTACTTCCTGTATATAGCCATGTTACTATCTGTTACTCCTGCACATTGACTCAGTACTGGTACTTCCTGTATATAGCCATGTTATTACCTGGTACCCCTGCACATGGACTCAGTACTGGTACCCCTTGTATATAGCCATGTTATTACCTGGTACTCCTGCATATTGACTCAGTACTGGTACTTCCTGTATATAGCCAAGTTACTACCTGGTATCCCTGCACATTGACTCAGTACTGGTACTTCCTGTATATAGCCATGTTACTACCTGGTACTCCTGCACATTGACTCAGTACTGGTACTTCCTGTATATAGCCATGTTACTACCTGGTACCCCTGCACATTGACTCAGTACTGGTAGTTCCTGTAAATAGCCATGTTATTACCTGGTACCCCTGCACATGGACTCAGTACTGGTACCCCTTGTATATAGCCATGTTATTACCTGGTACCCCTGCACATTGACTCAGTACTGGTACTCCTTGTATATAGCCATGTTATTACCTGGTACCCCTGCACATTGACTCAGTACTGGTACTTCCTGTATATAGCCAAGTTACTACCTGGTATCCCTGCACATTGACTCAGTACTGGTACTTCCTCTATATAGCCTCATTATTGTTTTTATTGAGTTACTATTTCCTTTAGCTAATATTTGTCTTACTTTTTAACTCTGCACTGTTGGTTAAAGGCTCCTACATTTACATTTTAGTCATTTAGCAGACGCTCTTATCCAGAGCGACTTACAGTTAGTGCATACATATATATATATTTTTTTTTCATACCCCCTGTGGGAAACGAACCCACAACCAAGGCGTTGCAAACGCCATGCTCTATCTACTGAGCTACATCCCTGCCGGCCATTCCCTCCCCTAGCCTGGACGACGCTGGGCCAATTGCGCGCCGCCCCATGGGTCTCCCGGTCGCGGCCGGCTACGACAGAGCCTGGATTCGAACCAGGATCTCTAGTGGCACAGCTAGCACTCCGATGCAGTGCCTTAGACCACTGCGCCACTCGGGAGTCTGTAAGTAAGTAAGCATATCACTGTAAAGTCTACACCTGTTGTATTCGCCGCATGTGACCAATACAATTTGATTTGAAAACTCGACATCCCAATTAGGATCTGGCAAAAAACACTTTAATCAGTTATAGAACCCATTGCCCTCTATGGTTGTGAGGTCTGGGGTCCACTCACCAACCAAGAATTCACAAAATGGGACAAACACAGAATTCTGTACAGACATACTCCTTTTATAACGTAAAACCCCAAACATTGCATGCAGAGCAGAATTAGGATGATACCCGCTAATTATCAAAATCCAGAAAAGAGCCGTTAAATTCTACAACCACCTAAAAGGAAGCGATTACCAAACCTTCCATAACAAAGCCATCACCTACAGAGAGATGAACTTGGAGAAGAGTCCCCTAAGCAAGCTGGTCCTGGGGCTCTGTTCACAAACACAAACAGACCCCACAGAGCCCCAGGACAGCAACACAATTAGACCATACCAAATCATGAGAAAACGGAAAGAGAACTATTTGACACACTGGAAAGAATTAACAACTAATAGTAAACTGGAATGTAATCTGGCCCTGAACAGAGAGAACAGCGGTAGAATACCTGACCACTGTGACTGACCCAAAATTATGGAAATCCTTGACCATGTACAGACCCACTGGTCACACACGTCCGTTAAACGTCCAGTTTTGGTTTACATTTGGTTGAGTTGTCAACTAACGTGAGTTCAACATGAAATCAACAACACATTTCACCATGTCATTGGATTTAGGTCAACATTTGGGTTAAAAAATATTAAATTACCTTACATTGATGACTTTTTTCAAATCCAATCAGTTTTCCACGTTGATTCAACATCATCACATTTAATTTGTTGGTTGAAATTACATGGAAACAACATTGAAAGAAAGAGAGAGAGAGATAGACCACTGTGTATGTCTGGTTGTAGTGTCAGTATACCCAATAATTATCTCTGTGTTGTGAACAGAACCCAACAGTACAGTTACATTACAGGGCTGTGTTTGGGAAGATAATTCAATTATCTGTAGTACTGCCCCTGTGGCTTTAATCTATTCTCTGTATATATGTGTTCTATCTATTCTCTGTATATATGTGTGCTATGCTCTGTAGATATACAGTGTGCAGTTAATTAATATTCTACCTTTGCAATCATCAAACTGTTAGGCCTACTGCTGCTAGGTAGCTCTCTCTCTGCTCTCCCCCTCCCCTCTGTCTGTCCTTGATTGCAGGAGTGAAGTCTGGTGTGCGGGAGTCAGGGTTCCAGCTGCAGCTCATTCACCATAATCACCTCAGCCTTTAAGACCCGGTCAAACTTTCCACTCATCGTCAGATCATAGTCAAGACAACCATGTTAGTCTCGCTGCCGACTCAACCTGTCTGTTTTCGCTCTTGTGTTTTTTGGACTGTTTATTTACTTTTTCTCCTGTGCCACAGATATTTGGAACCTGACTCCTGCCTCCGCTTCACTCCTGCCACCACCATCCTGCTCTCCACTATCGGGCCTCTCCTTTGGACTCACCACGGACACTAGGACATTACGGTACCACACCTGCCCTGACCTGGATCTGTACCCTCCCTGTAACCTGGACTTGCTCTTCCCCATTTATTGGAAACCTGGACTATTGAACATTATAATAAACCTGTTAAAACTTCTCTGGCTTGGTGTACTTGTCTGCATTTGGGTTCTATCAGTTAAATCATAACAGTATGATCTGACCAACATGAACCCAGCAGACAGTAGCTCGGATACCACCCCAGAGTGCACTCAAATTTGGACTGCCATAGCCAATCAGGGCATTCTACTTGGCCAACATGATACCCTGTTTAAGACGATTGCTGAGGACAGTCAGGTGCTGCTTAATCAGGTTCAATTACTCACCAATCAAGTGTCTGCCCTTACTACCCCTTCAGCCCAGATCAGAGAGCCTTTTGTTCCTGCTCCAGAGCGCTATGACGGGAACATGGGAACCTGTGGCGATTTTTTTGACTCAATGCTCGTTAGTGTTTGAACAACAGCCCCCTCACCTACGCCTCAGAAAGAGCCCGTATTGCCTACCTTATCAACTCTACTAGCGGTTCCGCTCGTGCCTGGGGATCCGCGGTCTGGGGAGAGTCAGTCGGACATTTGCAACGCTTACGTGGCCTTCACCACGGAGATGAGGAAGGTTTTTGACCACCCCGTACGAGGCAAGGAGGCTGCTTGAAACGGTTGTTTTCTCTTCGGCAGGGGGCTCGTAGTGTGGGCGGAGATGGCAGTGGAGTTTCGGACTTTAGCAGCAGTGAGTGGTTGGAATGACGAGGCATTACAAGGAGTGTTCATCAATGCTTTGTCTGAGACTTTAAAAGATGAATTGGTGTCATATGATGAATCGCCTACGCTGGATAATCTTATTTCACTCACTATCAGGTTGGATAATCGGATTCGGGAGCGCCGCCGGAGAGGAGTGTCTGTCATCAACAAACTCCTCCCCTGCATCTTCCCTACGGAGAAAGCCGTGTCTTCCCGAGTCGATACGAGGGGAGCACTGAACCCGAAAGCCATGGAGGTGGGTGGGGCTGCACGGTTGTCCTCAGAGGAGCGTGCGTCGTATTCAGGCTCGGGTCTGCCTGTATTGTGGAGAAGCTGGTCATTTCGTTCCTTCCTGTCCAGTTCGGTCCCGGGGAAAAGGCCCGGCTCATCATTAATGGGAGAAGTTTTGGTGAGCCGAGCAGCGTGATTCTTCCTCTTCTCCCGCATTCTGCTCCAGGCATCCCTCCAGTGGCAGTTCCAGAATTTCTCGGTTAGTGCGCTGATTGACTCTGGTGCCGACAAAGCTTTTTGGATAGAGAGTGGGCTCAACAGATGGATTTGGAGACTGTTCCTATGGACTGTCCGCTGCAGGCTAAGGGTCTAAATGGACAATTGTTGACCCGTATTACCCATCAGACTGTTCCTGTGTGTCTTAGAGTGTCGGGGAAATCATCAGGAGAACATTCAATTCCATATTATCGACTGCCCACAGACCCCCTGGTCCTTGGTATCCCCTGGCTCATAAGACACAATCCACACATTGATTGGGTGACAGGTAGCATTGTTTCATGGAGCACTTATTGTCATGTGAATTGTTTGTGTTCTGCTCAGACTCCTGCCAGTACTGTGCCTCAACCTCCACTGGAGTCCATGGATCTTTCTGCTGTTCCTGACGTGTATCATGACCTGGCATCCGTTTTCTGCAAACACAGAGCTACTTCTCTTCCTCCTCACCGGCCTTATGACTGCGCCATTGACCTCCAGCCAGGAGCCCCGCTCCCCCAGCAGTCGCCTGTACAATCTCCCGGCCGGAGACGGAGGCTATGGAGAACTACATTCGGGACTCCTTGGCGGCAGGTATTATGCGTCCTTCCTCGTCACCTGTAGGAGCGGGATTATTTTTTGTTGCTAAGAAGGATAAGACCCTCAGACCCTGTATTGATTACCGTGGACTTAACAACATCACCATTAAGAACAAGTATTCTCTGCCTTTGATTAATTCTGCTTTTCCCCCTCCTTCATGGTGCTACCATCTTTACGAAACTTGATCTACGAAATGCGTATCACCTGGTGCGCATTCGTAAGGGTGATGAATGGAAAACTGCCTTCAACACACCCTTGGGACATTTTGAGTATCTTGTTATGCCTTTTGGGTTGTCCAATGCCCCTGCTGTTTTTCAGGCACTAGTCAATGATGTCCTTCGGGACATGTTGAATCGGTTTGTTTTTGTCTATCTGGATGATATCTTGATTTTCTCAGAGTCCTCCCAGGAACATGAACTGCATGTGCGCCAGGTGTTGCAAAGGTTGTTGGAGAACAAACTGTTTGTGAAGATGGAGAAATGTGAATTTCATGTGTCTGAGACCTCTTTTTTGGGTTACATCATAGCTCAGGGGGAGTTGCGGATGGACCCAGCTAAGATCTCTGCTGTCACGGACTGGCCAGCCCCCTCTACCCGCAAAACAACTTCAACGATTCCTGGGGTTTGCGAACTTCTATAGGAGGTTCATCCAAGGACTACAGCCGCATTGCGGCGCCACTCACCGCTCTCACCTCCATCGCCCCGACCGTTCGCTTGGAATGAAGGGGGCCGAATCAGCGTTCGACGAACTGAAACATCGCTTCGCCTCGTCTCCCATTCTGATGCAGCCGGACCCCGACCGCCAGTTTGTCGTGGAGGTGGATGCATCCGACACTGGGGTAGGTGCGGTGTTGTCTCAACGTTCTCCTGAAGATAACAAACTGCATCCCTGTGCTTTTCTCTCAAGGAAACTTTCTCAGGCAGAGAGGAATTATGATGTTGGCAATCGTGAACTGCTCGCCGTTAAGCTGGCTCTCGAGGAGTGGCGACATTGGTTGGAGGGCGGAACAACCCTTCATCGTTTGGACGGATCATAAGAATCTGGCTTACCTCCAGTCAGCGAAGCAGCTCAACCCCCGTCAAGCCAGGTGGGCACTATTTTTTGGGAGATTCAATTTTTCTCTGTCTTACCGTCCTGGGTCACGCAACGTCAAGCCTGACGCCCTGTCTCGTGTTCATTCGGCTGTTGATACTGGTAGTAACCCTGAACCCATTTTGCCTCCTACCTGCAGTATTGCGGTCATCACATGTGACATCGAGGGGATTGTTAGACAGGCTCAACATCATCAAGCTGACCCTGGGAGGGGTCCTCCTAACCGGATGTTTGTCCCTGAGTCTGCTCGCTCCCAGGTACTTCAGTGGGCTCACTCGTCTCCCCTTACCTGTCACCCTGGAGTTTCGCGGACCCTTGACTTTGTGCGACGGAAGTTCTGGTGGGCCACGATGGAGGCGGACACTCGAGCCTTCATTGCTGCTTGTACGGTATGTGCACGAAGTAAAAACTCCACCCAGGCCAGCGCTGGTCATCTCACGACCTCTACCTATACCCAGCCGGCCCTGGTCGCATATCGCTATGGATTTTGTCACTGGACTTCCCCCTCGTCTGGAAAGACTGTCATTCTTACGGTGATTGATCGTTTTTCTAAGTTCGCTCATTTTTTGGCCCTACCTAAACTGCCCACTGCCAGAGAGACGGCTGATATTTTGGTTGAACATGTGTTCCGCTCTCATGGTCTACCCACGGATATTGTCTCTGACAGGGGTCCCCCAGTTTGTCTCCCCAGGTGTGGAAAGCTTTCTGTAAAGCTTTGGGCATTACATCCAGCCTGTCTTCTGGATATCACCCCAGACCAACGGGCAAGCCGAGAGAGCGAACCAGGAGATGGAGACCGCTCTTCGGCTGTGTCACTGGGTCTAACCCTGGGTCATGGAGCTCCATGCTCCCCTGGGTGGAATATGCTCATAACACCTTGACTAACGCTTCCTCTGGTTTGTCTCCTTTTCTGTGTGCTCTGGGTTATCAACCTCCCCTGTTCCCTTCCCAAGAGAGGGAACTGGCGGTACTCTCGGTGCAGTCCCACATGCGCCGCTGCTTCAAGGTCTGGAGGAAGGCCAGGGTAGCTCTGTCCCGAGCTTCGGCGTACATGCAGAGGCAAGCCAACCGTCACCGGTCCCAGGCTCCCGGTTACTCTCCTGGTCAAGAGGTATGGCTGAAGTCACGGGACTTTCCATTGAAGGTGGAGTCTAAGAAGATGGCGCCTCGTTTTATAGGACCGTTCAAGATACTGTCCATTGTTGAATCCCTGCGCGGTTAAGCTACAGCTTCCTGCCTCCCCTACGGGTTCATTCCACCTTTCATGTTTCCCAGATTAAGCCTGTGTCGGTTAGCCCTCTGTGCCCGCCCTCTCGTCCCCCTCCTCCGCCCAGGATCGTGGGTGGGGGTCCGGTCTACACTGTCCGGCGACTTCTGGATGTTCGCCGCCGGGGTCGTGGTTTCCAGTACCTGGTGGATTGGGAGGGTTATGGTCCTGAGAACGTTCCTGGGTGCCCAGGAGCTTCATTGTGGATCCTGCTCTGGTTCGTGAGTTTCATAGGTTACATCCTGATAAACCCTGTCGGCCGCCAGGTGGCGTCCGTAGAGGGGGTACTGTTAGGCCTACTGCTGCTAGGTAGCTCTCTCTCTGCTCTCCCCCTCCCCTCTGTCTGTCCTTGATTGCAGGAGTGAAGTCTGGTGTGCGGGAGTCAGGGTTCCAGCTGCAGCTCATTCACCATAATCACCTCAGCCTTTAAGACCCGGTCAAACTTTCCACTCATCGTCAGATCATAGTCAAGACAACCATGTTAGTCTCAAGCTGCCGACTCAACCTGTCTGTTTTCGCTCTTGTGTTTTTTGGACTGTTTATTTACTTTTTCTCCTGTGCCACAGATATTTGGAACCTGACTCCTGCCTCCGCTTCACTCCTGCCACCACCATCCTGCTCTCCACTATCGGGCCTCTCCTTTGGACTCACCACGGACACTAGGACATTACGGTACCACACCTGCCCTGACCTGGATCTGTACCCTCCCTGTAACCTGGACTTGCTCTTCCCCATTTATTGGAAACCTGGACTATTGAACATTATAATAAACCTGTTAAAACTTCTCTGGCTTGGTGTACTTGTCTGCATTTGGGTTCTATCCAGTTAAATCATAACACAAACACTGTTCACAATGGCAGTAGCTGTAATCTCCAATGCATCACTGTTCGTAATGGCAGTAGCTGTAATCTCCAATACATCACTGTTTATAATGGCAGTAGCTGTAATCTCCAATACATCACTGTTCATAATGGCAGTAGCTGTAATCTCCAATACATCACTGTTCATAATGGCAGTAGCTGTAATCTCCAATACATCACTGTTCATAATGGCAGTAGCTGTAATCTCCAATACATCACTGTTCATAATGGCAGTAGCTGTAATCTCCAATACATCACTGTTCATAATGGCAGTAGCTGTAATCTCCAATACATCACTGTTTATAATGACAGTAGCTGTAATCTCCAATACATCATTTGCTTTCTCCCTCTAATTTCATATTTTCCTTTTCCTCTCCATCCCCCATTCATTATACTCAGTACAACCAGCCAGGACAGTGTTACAACAGTGTTAAGGGCATCAGTTGTAGATGAATGGTGTTATGGATACTTGTTATGGAGTAGAGATGATGTTCTATGGATACTTGTTATGGAGTAGAGATGATGTTCTATGGATACTTGTTATGGAGTAGAGATGATGTTCTATGGATACTTGTTATGGAGTAGAGATGATGTTCTATGGATACTTGTTATGGAGTAGAGATGATGTTCTATGGATACTTGTTATGGAGTAGAGATGATGTTCTATGGATACTTGTTATGGAGTAGAGATGATGTTCTATGGATACTTGTTATGGAGTAGAGATGATGTTCTATGGATACTTGTTATGGAGTAGAGATGATGTTCTATGGATACTTGTTATGGAGTAGAGATGATGTTCTATGGATACTTGTTATGGAGTAGAGATGATGTTCTATGGATACTTGTTATGGAGTAGAGATGATGTTCTATGGATACTTGTTATGGAGTAGAGATGATGTTCTATGGATACTTGTTATGGAGTAGAGATGATGTTCTATGGATACTTGTTATGGAGTAGAGATGATGTTCTATGGATACTTGTTATGGAGTAGAGATGATGTTCTATGGATACTTGTTATGGAGTAGAGATGATGTTCTATGGATACTTGTTATGGAGTAGAGATGATGTTCTATGGATACTTGTTATGGAGTAGAGATTATGTTCTTTACACCAGAAGGTGCTGTCTTTAACAGAGTAGAGAAACTGTTCTTTACACCAGAAGGTGCTGTCTTTAACAGAGTAGAGATACTGTTCTTTACACCAGAAGGTGCTGTCTTTAACAGAGTAGAGATACTGTTCTTTACACCAGAAGGTGCTGTCTTTAACAGAGTAGAGAAACTGTTCTTTACACCAGAAGGTGCTGTCTTTAACAGAGTAGAGATACTGTTCTTTACACCAGAAGGTGCTGTCTTTAACAGAGTAGAGAAACTGTTCTTTACACCAGAAGGTGCTGTCTTTAACAGAGTAGAGATACTGTTCTTTACACCAGAAGGTGCTGTCTTTAACAGAGTAGAGAAACTGTTCTTTACACCAGAAGGTGCTGTCTTTAACAGAGTAGAGAAACTGTTATTTACACCAGAAGGTGCTGTCTTTAACAGAGTAGAGAAACTGTTATTTACACCAGAAGGTGCTGTCTTTAACAGAGTAGAGAAACTGTTATTTACACCAGAAGGTGTTGTCTTTAACAGAGTAGAGAAACTGTTATTTACACCAGAAGGTGCTGTCTTTAACAGAGTAGAGAAACTGTTCTTTACACCAGAAGGTGCTGTCTTTAACAGAGTAGAGATACTGTTCTTTACACCAGAAGGTGCTGTCTTTAACAGAGTAGAGATACTGTTCTTTACACCAGAAGGTGCTGTCTTTAACAGAGTAGAGAAACTGTTCTTTACACCCAGAAGGTGCTGTCTTTAACAGAGTAGAGAAACTGTTCTTTACACCAGAAGGTGCTGTCTTTAACAGAGTAGAGAAACTGTTCTTTACACCAGAAGGTGCTGTCTTTAACAGAGTAGAGAAACTGTTATTTACACCAGAAGGTGCTGTCTTTAACAGAGTAGAGAAACTGTTATTTACACCAGAAGGTGCTGTCTTTAACAGAGTAGAGAAACTGTTATTTACACCAGAAGGTGTTGTCTTTAACAGAGTAGAGAAACTGTTATTTACACCAGAAGGTGCTGTCTTTAACAGAGTAGAGATACTGTTATTTGAATCCACAGCGGAAAGTATTTAATTAACATATTCTAGAGATTATGTTATTTGAATCCACAAGGGAAAGTATTTAATTAACAGAGTCTAGAGAGACTGTTCTTTACACCAGAAGGTGTTGTCCATGTCACTATATTCTCCTTAAGAAGAGTCCACTGTGTTCCAATGATAAAAAACATTCAGATTGGTTTTATAATCTCCTTTCTATCAAGGTTCTTCATAAACATTCTCCATGTCTCTGCTTTATACTGCATAAGGATCCCCTGTGTCCCTTTGATCATTGATAATATCCATACAAGGTTGTTCACATGATGTTGACCATTGCCCTGTAGAGTCCTGACGGTCATACATTATATTGGTACATCCATGTAGATTCTGGTCATATGTTCCTGTGTGTCCTGTGTATAATATCCTGAGGGTCATACATACGTGGTATGATCCTGGTCTCAGAGTCCTGTATGTTGACATGTAGTTGTGACCTCTGGCAGAGGGAGGGGCAGAGCTGTCTGGTCCGGGAGGACCACCTGCGGGTGAGGGGTCATCACTATAGAAACAGGTCGTCCAAGACCATGGTTACCATGGTGATGTGGTACAGAGTTCGTCTGTAGTTCCAACCCGAACGCAGGAGGAGTGTTCTGTAACTGCCTCCTGTACTGGACAAAGCTACAGGTCTTTAGTATGATGGCTAACACATTCTTCCCTATCAGGATCCCACTGACCCGGGCATCCCTGTACAGCAGCAGGTTACAGCCTCTGATCAATAGGGTTAGAATATTAATGGTTACCAGGCTGAGGATGGGATATAGCATCATCTTGTGTGGGACTATATTGATGCCCTGCATGGAGATCTCACTAAGAGACACACAGGGAAGGACTAGCAACAGGATGTAACAGTAGAAGAACATCAGTCCTTCAGCCCAGAGAGGGAGACCTTTCTTCAGGGGTTCCCAGAGATTAGCCTGAATATCCAGGATATCTAGCAGGTCCACCACCACCCAGAACAATCTGAAGACAGGAGAGGAATAAGATAATACACCAGAATATGTATTTTATTGTCCATTAACTTACAGGGAATGGACATGTCTTAATGCCCCCAGAGGGTCTGGAGGCCATGGGCCTGGAGCAGTACCTGTTAGAATGGGTCAGGAACAGTACCTGTTAGAATGGGTCTGGAGCAGTACCTGTTAGAACGGGTCAGAACAGTTCTACCTTTTAGAATGGGTCTGGAACAGTACCTGTTAGAATGGGTCAGGAACAGTTCTACCTGTTAGAATGGGTCAGGAACAGTTCTACCTGTTAGAATGGGTCAGGAACAGTACCTGTTAGAATGGGTCAGTAACAGTTCTACCTGTTAGAATGGGTCAGGAACAGTTCTACCTGTTAGAATGGGTCTGGAACAGTACCTGTTAGAATGGGTCAGGAACAGTTCTACCTGTTAGAATGGGTCAGGAGCAGTTCTACCTGTTAGAATGGGTCTGGAACAGTACCTGTTAGAATGGGTCTGGAACAGTACCTGTTAGAATGGGTCAGGAACAGTTCTACCTGTTAGAATGGGTCAGGAACAGTTCTACCTGTTAGAATGGGTCAGGAACAGTACCTGTTAGAATGGGTCAGGAACAGTTCTACCTGTTAGAATGGGTCAGGAACAGTTCTACCTGTTAGAATGGGTTCTGGAACAGTACCTGTTAGAATGGGTCAGGAACAGTTCTACCTGTTAGAATGGGTCAGGAGCAGTTCTACCTGTTAGAATGGGTCTGGAACAGTACCTGTTAGAATGGGTCTGGAACAGTACCTGTTAGAATGGGTCAGGAACAGTTCTACCTGTTAGAATGGGTCAGGAACAGTTCTACCTGTTAGAATGGGTCTGGAACAGTTCTACCTGTTAGAATGGGTCAGGAACAGTTCTACCTGTTAGAATGGGTCTGGAACAGTACCTTTAGAATGGGTCAGGAACAGTACCTGTTAGAATGGGTCAGGAACAGTTTTACCTGTTAGAATGGGTCTGGAACAGTACCTTTAGAATGGGTCAGGAACAGTACCTGTTAGAATGGGTCAGGAACAGTTCTACCTGTTAGAATGGGTCTGGAACAGTACCTGTTAGAATGGGTCAGGAACAGTACCTGTTAGAATGGGTCAGGAACAGTTCTACCTGTTAGAATGGGTCTGGAACAGTACCTGTTATAATGGGTCAGGAACAGTTCTACCTGTTAGAATGGGTCAGGAACAGTTCTACCTGTTAGAATGGGTCAGGAACAGTTCTACCTGTTAGAATGGGTCTGGAACAGTTCTACCTGTTAGAATGGGTCAGGAACAGTTCTACCTGTTAGAATGGGTCAGAAACAGTACCTGTTAGAATGGGTCTGGAGCAGTCCCTGTTAGAATGGGTCTGGAACAGTACCTGTTAGAATGGGTCTGGAGCAGTACCTGTTAGAATGGGTCTGGAGCAGTACCTGTTAGAATGGGTCTGGAGCAGTTCTACCTGTTAGAATGGGTCAGGAACAGTTCTACCTGTTAGAATGGGTCTGGAACAGTTCTACCTGTTAGAATGGGTCAGGAACAGTACCTGTTAGAATGGGTCAGGAGCAGTTCTACCTGTTAGAATGGGTCAAGAACAGTACCTGTTAGAATGGGTCAGGAACAGTTCTACCTGTTAGAATGGGTCTGGAACAGTTCTACCTGTTAGAATGGGTCAGGAACAGTTCTACCTGTTAGAATGGGTCAGGAACAGTTCTACCTGTTAGAATGGGTCAGGAACAGTTCTACCTGTTAGAATGGGTCAGGAACAGTTCTACCTGTTAGAATGGGTCAGGAACAGTTCTACCTGTTATAATGGGTCTGGAGCAGTACCTGTTAGAATGGGTCTGGAGCAGTACCTGTTAGAATGGGTCAGGAACAGTACCTGTTAGAATGGGTCTGGAACAGTACCTGTTAGAATGGGTCAGGAACAGTTCTACCTGTTAGAATGGGTCTGGAACAGTACCTTTAGAATGGGTCAGGAACAGTACCTGTTAGAATGGGTCTGGAACAGTACCTGTTAGAATGGGTCAGGAACAGTTCTACCTGTTAGAATGGGTCAGGAACAGTTCTACCTGTTAGAATGGGTCAGGAACAGTTCTACCTGTTAGAATGGGTCTGGAACAGTACCTGTTAGAATGGGTCTGGAACAGTACCTTTAGAATGGGTCAGGAACAGTTCTACCTGTTAGAATGGGTCAGGAACAGTTCTACCTGTTAGAATGGGTCTGGAGCAGTACCTGTTAGAATGGGTCTGGAGCAGTACCTGTTAGAATGGGTCAGGAACAGTTCTACCTGTTAGAATGGGTCTGGAACAGTACCTGTTAGAATGGGTCCGGAACAGTTCTACCTGTTAGAATGGGTCAGGAACAGTTCTACCTGTTAGAATGGGTCTGGAGCAGTTCTACCTGTTAGAATGGGTCAGGAACAGTTCTACCTGTTAGAATGGGTCTGGAACAGTACCTGTTAGAATGGGTCAGGAACAGTTCTACCTGTTAGAATGGGTCTGGAACAGTTCTACCTGTTAGAATGGGTCAGGAAGAGTTCTACCTGTTAGAACGGGTCAGGAACAGTACCTGTTAGAATGGGTCTGGAACAGTACCTGTTAGAATGGGTCTGGAACAGTACCTGTTAGAATGGGTCAGGAACAGTTCTACCTGTTAGAATGGGTCAGGAACAGTACCTGTTAGAATGGGTCAGGAACAGTTCTACCTGTTAGAACGGGTCAGGAACAGTTCTACCTGTTAGAATGGGTCTGGAGCAGTACCTGTTAGAATGGGTCAGGAAAAGTTCTACCTGTTAGAATGGGTCAGGAACAGTTCTACCTGTTAGAATGGGTCTGGAACAGTACCTGTTAGAATGGGTCAGGAACAGTTCTACCTGTTAGAATGGGTCAGGAACAGTTCTACCTGTTAGAACGGGTCAGGAACAGTACCTGTTAGAATGGGTCTGGAACAGTACCTGTTAGAACGGGTCTGGAACGGTACCTGTTAGAATGGGTCAGGAACAGTACCTGTTAGAATGGGTCAGGAACAGTTCTACCTGTTAGAACGGGTCAGGAACAGTTCTACCTGTTAGAATGGGTCAGGAACAGTACCTGTTAGAATGGGTCTGGAACAGTTCTACCTGTTAGAATGGGTCAGGAACAGTTCTACCTGTTAGAATGGGTCAGGAACAGTACCTGTTAGAATGGGTCAGGAACAGTTCTACCTGTTAGAATGGGTCAGGAACAGTACCTGTTAGAATGGGTCAGGAACAGTTCTACCTGTTAGAATGGGTCAGGAACAGTTCTACCTGTTAGAATGGGTCAGGAACAGTACCTGTTAGAATGGGTCAGGAACAGTTCTACCTGTTAGAATGGGTCAGGAACAGTTCTACCTGTTAGAACGGGTCAGGAACAGTACCTGTTAGAATGGGTCTGGAACAGTACCTGTTAGAACGGGTCTGGAACGGTACCTGTTAGAATGGGTCAGGAACAGTACCTGTTAGAATGGGTCAGGAACAGTTCTACCTGTTAGAACGGGTCAGGAACAGTTCTACCTGTTAGAATGGGTCAGGAACAGTACCTGTTAGAATGGGTCTGGAACAGTTCTACCTGTTAGAATGGGTCAGGAACAGTTCTACCTGTTAGAATGGGTCAGGAACAGTACCTGTTAGAATGGGTCAGGAACAGTTCTACCTGTTAGAATGGGTCAGGAACAGTTCTACCTGTTAGAATGGGTCAGGAACAGTACCTGTTAGAATGGGTCAGGAACAGTTCTACCTGTTAGAATGGGTCAGGAACAGTTCTACCTGTTAGAATGGGTCAGGAACAGTTCTACCTGTTAGAATGGGTCAGGAACAGTTCTACCTGTTAGAACGGGTCAGGAACAGTTCTACCTGTTAGAATGGGTCAGGAACAGTTCTACCTGTTAGAACGGGTCAGGAACAGTTCTACCTGTTAGAATGGGTCAGGAACAGTTCTACCTGTTAGAACGGGTCAGGAACAGTACCTGTTAGAATGGGTCAGGAACGGTACCTGTTAGAACGGGTCAGGAACAGTACCTGTTAGAACGGGTCAGGAGCAGTACCTGTTAGAACGGGTCAGGAGCAGTACCTGTTAGAATGGGTCAGTAACAGTACCTGTTAGAATGGGTCAGGAACAGTACCTGTTAGAATGGGTCAGGAACAGTACCTGTTAGAACGGGTCTGGAGCAGTACCTGTTAGAATGGGTCTGGAACAGTTCTACCTGTTAGAATGGGTCTGGAGCAGTACCTGTTAGAACGGGTCAGGAGCAGTACCTGTTACGGAGCTCCTCTTTCTTCTTGGACGGCCGTACGTACTCCATGTGGTCTACTGCCACTAGACCTATAAACAGCACTGGGACACAGACCGAGAGGAGGACGGTCAGGGCCTTACGGGCCAGAGCATCCAGAGACCTTCTGTCAGCCTTGTAGTTCTGGTACACAAAGTACACCTGGAGAACAACAAAAAAGTAAATCAATCACATTTATTTTATACAGCCCTTTTTACATCAGCAGTTGTCATAAAGTGATTTACAGATACCCAGCCTAAAACCCCAAAGAGCAAGCAGTGCAGTGTCACGCCTACTTCTGCTCCTTCCCTCCAGCGTTCGACGTCGCCGGTCTACTAACCACCGGTCCTGGAAACACACATTGCGCACACCTAGCAACCATCATTGCGCACACCTGCTCCCCATCGTTACACACACCTGGACTTCATCACCACCCTGATTACTCTCCCTTCATATAGCCCTCAGTATCCTCTGTCATTAGACAGTATTGTTTTTGGTTACGTTCGGTACGCTTCCCCTTTTTTGTATTTTCTTCATGTTTATTATTAAACTCACCTTCTGCACCTGCTTCCTGACACCCTGTGTATACGTTACAGAATACTGCCTCTCAGAAATATGGAAGCAGCAGACGTTAAGGATATCTCCCGAACAGGAACACCTACTGTGTCAACACCATGACCAGCTGGGTACGGTAATGGATGAGGTCCTCCACGTTCGCCTGAGGGGATTCATCTCCAACTAGCGGAGGACCCTCTACCACGATTCGTCCCAGCGAGCCAGTCCACCAGCCCATCCAGCAGTCCGCCCAGGTCAGCGATGCCCTATTGTCCCTCCCAGACAAATATGACTGTACTCCATCCAAATTCCGTGGCTTCCTACTCCAGTGCTCTCTCTATTTCGCCCATCAGACAGGAGCCCCCACCACCGAGAGGTCCAAGGTTGCCACGGTCATTTCCCTGCTGACTGGATGGGCGTTGGAGTGGGCTACAGCCGTCTGGGAGAGAGGAGAGGAGGAGCTGGGTTCCAATGAGAGGTTCATGGCGGTCTTCGATCATCCACCTGAGGGCAGAGAGGGATGTGAGCGACTACTCCAACTTCGGCAGAGTGCCCAGACTGCTGCAGACTGTGGCAGCCTCCAGCGGATGGAATGAGCCGGCACTCCGCACCTTATTCAGAATAGGACTGCGCTTAGAGGTCCAGACGGAGTTGGCGTGTCGGGACGACAACCTTTCCTTGGATGCGCTAGCGATGGCCATCTGTCTGATCCATCTGGATAACCTTCTTCGAGAGCGCCGGCAACCCTCCTCGTCTCTCACCTTCCTCTTTTTGCCATCCTGAAACAGAGCCTGAATCCATGGAGGTAAGGGCCACACCTCCCCGCAGCAGAGCGGCGTCGCCGGAGACGGCTGGGGCTGTGTTCCCTATTGCGGCCAGGAGGGGCACCAGCTCCAGCGGTGTCCGGTGCGTTCCAACCCAGGGTCCAAAGGGACAGAAGGACGGCCCTGTGATCATCCATCTCCCAGGGTAGGCGTGAGTATTCCATCATCATTGCTTTCTGCCAAACCCTTCCTTGTTACATTTCACTGGCTGGCTGTCCCTCGCATTGTCTCTACTGCTCTAGTGGACTCTGGTGCTGCGGGTAATTTCATCACAGCACCATTCAACATCACCATGGGACCCCTGCACCAAGAAAGCCTTCCATTCCTCATCACCGAGGCACTGTACATAAAGTCATCCTCGGCCTCCTCTGGCTCCAACGTCATGGCCCCATCATCTCCTGGTCGAGGATGGAGATCACTATCTGGGCACCCGGATGTCGGAAGACCTGCTTTCCCTTACCCTGTGGTTCCACGCTGGTTGAGAGTCCTGTGGTTGCTCCGTCGGTGTTCCAGGCATTCGTGAACGAGGTGTTCTGGGACATGCTTGGGCGTTAGGTGGTCATGTATATCCATGACGTCCTGATCTACTTGGCCACCTTGGAGGATCACGTCGCCCACGTCCGGGTAGTCCTGGGACGCCTCCTGGAGAACCACCGGTACGTCAAAGCAGAGACGTGCCAGTTCCATCAGGCCGCTGTCTCCTTTTTGGGATATCGGATCAGCCCACAGGGAGTGGTTATGGAGGAGAGGAAGGTTGAGGCAGTCAGTTCATGGCCAGTCCCTAGCACCATAAAGGGACTACAACAGTTTTGGGGTTTGCCAACTTCTACCACTGCTTCATTAACTTCAGCTCCATCACCTCTCCTCTCTCCTCAAAGGGTTAGTGTGGAGTCCTGCAGCCGACGAGGCCTTCTGCCTACTGAAGGGGTGTTTCACCTCCGCCCCATTGCAAAAAACACCCAGAACCTACGCTGTCCTGCGTGGTGGAGATGGACGCCTCAGAAGTGGGCGTGGGAGCCGTCCTGTCACAGCGTCAAGGTAATCCACAAAAATTGTATTCATGTGCATACTACTCAAAACAACTGTCTCCTGCAGAGAGGAAATATGACGTCGGCGACCGGGAGCTTCTGGCGGTGACGTTGGCACTAGAAGCAAAGCCGATGCCCTGTCCCGTCTCCACGATTCAGGAGAGGTTCCTGTCCTGAATGCGCCCATCATACTGCCCTCCCGAATCATTGCCCCCATGCTTTGGGATGTAGACACGGAGATCCGCCAGGCTCTGGAGAGGGAACCACGTCTGCTACCTGCCCTCTGGTGCGCAGCTACATTCCGATGGAGGTAAGGGATCGGCTCTTGACCTGGGTGCATCTCTCGTTGCTGGACACCCAGGTATCACCCGCACTATTCAATCTATCTCTAGAAAGTACTGGTGGCCCACCTTGGCACATGACTTCGCTCGCTATGTCAACTCCTGCTCTGTATGTGCCCAAACTAAATCTCCCCGGCACGCTCCAGCAGGGAAGCTCCTTCCCCTTCCCGTGCCTCAGCGGCCTTGGTCTCATCTGACCATTAATTTCGTCATTGATCTCCCCTCTTGTGGTTTCACTACTATTATAGTTGTTGTGGACAGATTCTCTAAATCCTGCCGTTTTATCCCTCTCTCTGGTCTCCCTACCGCTCTCCAGGTCGCTGAGGCACTGTTCCAGCAGGTCTTCCGACACTATGGCCTTCCGGAGGACATCGTCTCCGACCGTGGCCCCCAATTCACATCATGGGTATGGAGAAGCGGTACCGGGCAGACCCCCTTCCAGTGTGTTCTGGGATATCAGCCAGCCCTGGCTCCGTGGACCCCGAGCCAGACTGAAGCTCCTGCGGTGGATGAGTGGTTCATGCGCGTAGAGGAGGTTTGGAACGATGCCCACGTGAAGCGCCTCACCGCCACCAAAGTGAGGCTCCCATGTTTCATCCTGGTGCTCGCTTCTGGCTCCCCACCAGGAACCTCCCGCTCCGTCTGCCCTGTAGGAAGCTGCGCCCCCGGTTTGTGGGGCCCTTCAAAGTCCTCCGGAGGGTCAATGAGGTAACCTACAGATTACAACTCCGCACTAACTGCCAACTCTCACCCTCCTTTCACGTTTCCCTCCTCAGGCTGGGTGTTCCTGGTCCCCTGGCTGATGCCGTCCCCCACGACACCCCTCTGCCTCCCCTGGACATCGAGGGGACCCCCGCCTGTGCTGTTTGGTCCCTCCTGGACTCCTGATGTCGTGGGGGTCGGCTCCAGTACCTGGTGGACTGGGAGGGGTACGGTCCTGAGAAGCGCTCTTGGCGGACATAATCTATTTTCCATCTCTGCCGTCCAGACCGCTCCTCGCCCTCGGGGCCGTCCTCCTGGCCAGCGTCGCCAAGCGGCCGGAACCCAGCATCGGGGGTGGGGGGGTACTGTCATTCCTGCTCCCTCCCTCCGGCACTCGACGTCACCGGTCTGCTAACCACCGGTCCTGGCAACCTACATTGCACACACCTGGCAACCATCATTGCACACACCTGGCAACCATCATTGCGCACACCTGGACTTCATCACCACCCTGATTATTCTCCCTTCATATAGCCCTCAGTAGCCTCTGTCATCAGGCAGTATTGGTTTTGGTTACGTTTTGTATTTTCTTCATGTTTATTATTATTAAACTCACCTTCTACACCTGCTTCCTGACTCCCTGCTTATACGTTACATGCAGACGCATTTCACAAGGGTCACACATCATTAACCCATAAGACTCTAAGCCAGTGAGGGTTGTTCTACTAAGCTATATGGAATTGTTTTAAGAAGGTCATACCAAGGATCACTTTGATTTAGAATTTTAAGACCCCTTGAAGTATCCCCCCCAAAATTATAAATACATGTATTTTTGGCCTTACTGCTATTAGCCCATATAAACACAATGAATAACAGATTCACTACATGGAATGACAGATAGTCCCCCAAACATTATCTAAAGGAAGTTTGTTCTGAAGTGACTGTCATATCTAAGAGATTCTGGCACTAAACAGTCTTCATATACTGTATACTTCCATTCATTTTATTATTTTTCAACTGGTACCAGGGTACCTTCAGACAAGTCTTGTGAGGCCTGTGGGTGTCCTAGAGCAAAACATCCGATATGTACGTGTTTTGTGAGTCTCACCTTTGCACAGAGGGGACATATTAGACAGAAGTTGGCAGATTGGCTGTACCGACTTCAGACAAGTTCCAAGACTCTTGTGGGAGTACACCATTGTATTCGTTAGAGTCTCATCTTTCCATAGGTGTTATGAAATGTAATGTCATGTAGTATTTTAAACTGTATGTAACTGTCTTATGTTGCTGGACCCCAGGAAGAGTAGCTGCTGCCTTAGCAGGAACTAATGGGGATCCATAATAAACCCCAGGAAAAGTAGCTGCTGCCTTGGCAGGAACTAATGGGGATCCATAATAAACCCCAGGAAGAGTAGCTGCTGCCTTGGCAGGAACTAATGGGGATCCATAATAAACCCCAGGAAGAGTAGCTGCTGCCTTGGCAGGAACTAATGGGGATCCACAATAAACCCCAGGAAGAGTAGCTGCTGCCTTGGCAGGAACTAATGGGGATCCATAATAAACCCCAGGAAGAGTAGCTTTCTGCCTTGGCAGGAACTAATGGGGATCCATAATAAACCCCAGGAAGAGTAGCTGCTGCCTTGGCAGGAACTAATGGGGATCCATAATAAACCCCAGGAAGAGTAGCTGCTGCCTTGGCAGGAACTAATGGGGATCCATAATAAACCCCAGGAAGAGTAGCTGCTGCCTTGGCAGGAACTAATGGGGATCCATAATAAACCCCAGGAAGAGTAGCTGCTGCCTTGGCAGGAACTAATGGGGATCCATAATAAACCCCAGGAAGAGTAGCTGCTTGTCACGCTCTGGCTCCGGGACTCTTTATGTTGAGCCAGAGTGTGTTCGTTCTGTGTGGGTTATTTCTATGTTGGGTGTTCTAGGTTGTTGTTTGCTGGGTTGGCTTAATTGACTCCCAATCAGAGGCAACGAGTGTCAGCTGTTCGCTGGTTGTCTCTGATTGGGAGCCATATTTAAACTCTGTTTTCACTTTGTGTTTGTGGGTTCTTGTTTCGAGGTAGTTTAGTTTCACCGTGTACTGTCACGTTATCGCCTTTGTTTGTTTTGATCGTGTTTCATTTATTAAAGAAGATGTTTGCTTGCAACGCTGCGCCTTGGTCTACTCCTTACCTTGACGTTCGTGACAGAAGAACCCACCTTAACCAGACCAAGCAGCGTGTTCAGGAGCCATCGCTGGCAGATCTCCGTGGCAACCTCGACTGGATCAAGCAGCGTGACGAGGAGAGAGGATGGACGTGGGAGGAGATGATTGCGAGTTTGGCAAGAGGGAGAGAGGCCTTGGCCACGGGGAGGAGAGACCCCCAGGAAATTTTTAGGGGGGGGCTCACGACGTTGGGGCAGCAGGTGTACGGGTTAGAGCGGTGCAAAGCGTTGGCAGAGAAGGCCGCCAGGTTAGGGGGGCCACTGGGCACAGAGGAGAGGGAAAGTGTGGAGGCACGGCGAGAGGTACTGGGGTGTGTTACCAGTCCGGTCCGGCCCGTTCCTGATCCCTGCGTGGGGCCAGTGGTGTGTGTCCCCAGTACGGTCCGGCCTGTTCCTGCCATTCCCACCAAGGCAGTGGTGCGCGTCGTCAGCCCAGCCCGGCCTGTTCCTGCCATTCCCACCAAGTCAGTGGTGTGCGTCGCCAGCCCAGCCCGGCCTGTCCCTGCTCCACGCACAAAGCCTACGGTGTGCGTCGCCAGCCCAGCCCGGCCTGTCCCTGCTCCACGCACAAAGCCTACGGTGTGCGTCGCCAGCCCAGCCCGGCCTGTCCCTGCTCCACGCACAAAGCCTACGGTGTGCGTCGCCAGCCCAGCCCGGCCTGTCCCTGCTCCACGCACAAAGCCTACGGTGTGTCGTCGCCAGCCCAGCCCGGCCTGTCCCTGCTCCACGCACAAAGCCTACGGTGTGCGTCGCCAGCCCAGCCCGGCCTGTCCCTGCTCCACGCACAAAGCCTACGGTGTGCATCGCCAGCTCGGCCCGGCCAGTTCCTGCTACTCGCACCCAAGCCAGGGGTACGAGTCGTCAGCCTGGTTCAGCCCGTTCCTGCTACTCGCACCCAAGCCCGGGTGCGAGTCGTCAGCCAGGTCCGGCCCGTCGCTGCTCCACGCACCAAGCCAAGGGGCGCATCGTCAGCCAGGTCCGGTCCGTTCCTGCCTCACGCGCCAAGCCAGGGGTGCGCGTCGTCAGCCTGGTCCAGCCCGTTCCTGCTACTCGCACCAAGCCAGGGGAGCGAAGTCGTCAGTCCGGCACAACCCGTGCCTGAGTATTCGGTGCCAATTCAGGTACCGCTCAACTGCTCCACTAAGGAGCTGAAGCCTACCGCTCCTGCTACGTCCAGTCCAGCTCCAGCCAGCAGGGCCAGACCGGACCAGGGGCGCTATGGGGGGTTTGTTGTAGGGTTTTGGTCAAGCCCGGAGCCGGAACCGCCGCCGTGGAGGTATGCCCACCCAGCCCTCCCCTGTTTTGCTATTTTGAGGCGCGGTCGCAGTCTGCGCCTTTAGGGGGGGGTACTGTCACGCTCTGGCTCCGGGACTCTTTATGTTGAGCCAGAGTGTGTTCGTTCTGTGTGGGTTATTTCTATGTTGGGTGTTCTAGGTTGTTGTTTTCTGGGTTGGCTTAATTGACTCCCAATCAGAGGCAACGAGTGTCAGCTGTTCGCTGGTTGTCTCTGATTGGGAGCCATATTTAAACTCTGTTTTCACTTTGTGTTTGTGGGTTCTTGTTTCGAGGTAGTTTAGTTTCACCGTGTACTGTCACGTTATCGCCTTTGTTTGTTTTGATCGTGTTTCATTTATTAAAGAAGATGTTTGCTTGCAACGCTGCGCCTTGGTCTACTCCTTACCTTGACGTTCGTGACACTGCTGCCTTGGCAGGAACTAATGGGGATCCATAATAAACCCCAGGAAGAGTAGCTGCTGCCTTGGCAGGAGGAAGTAATGGGGATCCATAATAAACCCCAGGTAGTGAGGGGTCATAATAGTTTGTAGGCCAAACCGTTTGGACTTTACAGATGATTTCGTGAGAAAACCGGTTTTCGGGATGTCTCATGGTCTGACAAACACCGCTCTAGCTCTGTCACCTTTCACCGCAGATGTGGAAGTGCGACATAGGCGGATGCGGTGGATTGAGACGCATCAAATGCAAAATAATAGCTATCTAGTTTAAACTGACAGATTTTGATAGGGATGTTTTTATTATGCTAATTTCATTTCTGCGGGGGCGCGGACATCGACCTTAGTTTATATATTTTTTTATAATAGAACAACATTTAAAAAATGAAACAACAAAATGACAACAACACAACAAAATGAAAATGCAAATACCTTGATCTCCAGGACAAAGATATAGAGGAACCAGAGTATCATGGCGTAGCCTCGCTTGGCGGTTCGCACCTCGGCCCCAACCCAGAGCGCCACGTACCGCAACACGATGAGGAAGCAGAGGTCACCTACCATCACCATGATACAGATACCTGTTCGTCAGAAAAATGTGTTATTATTATTATTAATAATAGTTGTTTTAGATTTGCATGTTTGTAATTCCAATGTTCCTGCACTATGGTTTATATAATAGTATTGTTCTAATTATCATGCTCCTGCACTGTTTTTTTGGGGGTGTAGATTATCTTTAATATTGCAGATAGATTGTAACTTCCATCAATGTAATTGTCCGCATCACTTCCCCCATATGTTTTTTCTCTCGCATATACAGTGGGGAGAACAAGTATTTGATACACTGCCAATTTTGCAGGTTTTCCTACTTACAAAGCATGTAGAGGTCTGTATGATCACATTGTATGATTTTTAAGTAAATAATTTGCATTTTATTGCATATATCATCCAATAGGCTTTGATTACATTTCCAATATCCTCGCCCACGTGGAAATTCAGGGTAGAGTAATGTATATGCCAATTATATGATGGTCTGACTGCATTCTGTTCCCTATCAACACTTTTTAAACTTTTGGTGCCAACGAGAATGACATACAGTGGGGAGAACAAGTATTTGATACACTGCCGATTTTGCAGGTTTTCCTACTTATGAAGCATGTAGAGGTCTGCAATTTTTATCATAGGTACACTTCAACTGTGAGAGACGGAATCTAAAACAAAAATCCAGACAATCACATTGTATGATTTTTAAGTAATTAATTTGCATTTTATTGCATGACATAAGTATTTGATCACCTACCAACCAGTAAGAATTCCGGCTCTCACAGACCTGTTAGTTTTTCTTTAAGAAGCCCTCCTGTTCTCCACTCATTACCTGTATTAACTGCACCTGTTTGAACTCGTTACCTGTATAAAAGACACCTGTCCACACACTCAATCAAACAGACTCCAACCTCTCCACAATGGCCAAGACCAGAGAGCTGTGTAAGGGATAAAATTGTAGACCTGCACAAGGCTGGGATGGGCTACAGGACAATAGGCAAGCAGCTTGGTGAGAAGGCAACAACTGTTGGCGCAATTATTAGAAAATGGAAGAAGTTCAAGATGACGGTCAATCACCCTCGGTCTGGGGCTCCATGCAAGATCTCACCTCGTGGGGCATCAATGATCATGAGGAAGGTGAGGGATCTGCCCAGAACTACACGGCAGGACCTGGTCAATGACCTGAAGAGAGCTGGGACCACAGTCTCAAAGACAACCATTAGTAACACACTACGCCGTCATGGATTAAAATCCTGCAGCGCACGAAAGGTCCCCCTGCTCAAGCCAGCGCATGTCCAGGCCCGTCTGAAGTTTGCCAATGACTATCTGGATGATCCAGAAGAGGAATGGGAGAAGGTCATGTGGTCTGATGAGACAAAAATATAGCTTTTTGGTCTAAACTCCACTCGCCGTGTTTCGAGGAAGAAGAAGGATGAGTACAACCCCAAGAACACCATCCCAACCATGAAGCATGGAGGTGGAAACATAATTATTTGGGGATGCTTTTCTGCAAAGGGGACAGGACGACTGCACCGTATTGAGGGGAGGATGGATGGGGCCATGTATCGCGAGATCTTGGCCAACAACCTCCTTCCCTCAGTAAGAGCATTGAAGATGGGTCGTGGCTGGGTCTTCCAGCATGACAACGACCCGAAACACACAGCCAGGGCAACTAAGGAGTGGCTCCGTAAGAAGCATCTCAAGGTCCTGGAGTGGACTAGCCAGTCTCCAGACCTGAACCCAATAGAAAATCTTTGGAGGGAGCTGAAAGTCCGTATTGCCCAGCGACAGCCCCGAAACCTGAAGGATCTGGAGAAGGTCTGTATGGAGGAGTGGGCCAAAATCCCTGCTGCACTGTGTGCAAACCTGGTCAAGACCTACAGGAAACGTATGATCGCTGTAATTGCAAACAAAGGTTTCTGTACCAAATATTAAGTTCTGCTTTTCTGACGTATCAAATACTTATGTCATGCAATAAAATGCAAATGAATTACTTAAAAATCATACAATGTGATTTTCTGGATTTTTGTTTTAGATTCCGTCTCTCACAGTTGAAGTGTACCTATGATAAAAAATTACAGACCTCTACATGCTTTGTAAGTAAGAAAACCTGCAAAATCGGCAGTGTATCAAATACTTGTTCTCCCCACTGTAAGAAAGAAGTCAAGATGACTAGCTTGATTGAGTCTCCGCCATGTATATCTCACTAGATCAGGATATTTAAGCCTCCATATATCTACTATTTCTAATGTATCCATGACATTCACGATTTCCTTAAGAGCATGAGGGTGATAGTTTGTGGTGTGATTTCCTTTACGGTCCATTGAGCTATTTAAAACAGTATTATAATCTCCCACCATAATAATAGAGTTTTGAATTGCTTGTAGGGTTGATAATTTATTATATATATTGTCAAAGAAGTGTGGATCATCATTATTTGGTCCATAAAGGTTAATGGGCCATATCTGTTTATGGTCCAATAACATATTTAAAATAATCCATCTACCTTGCGGATCTGTTTGGACAATTTGCACATTCGGATCAAAATTACTGTTAATTAATATCATCACCCCTTTTGAGTTTCTTTGCCTATGGGAGAAGTATACCCCCCCCCCATTCCTTTTTCCACGCAACTTCATCTAGAATTGTTGAATGAGTTTCCTGTAAACAATAGATATTATATTCCTTCTCTTGGAGCCATGTAAATATTGTTCTTCTTTTGTTATTATCTGCTAAGCCATTACAATTATAACTGGCTATACTTATTTCACCACATACCATAATGAGATACAAGTTTCAAATCTATTTATCATTATATGTTTTGTAATTCTCCTGCTCCTGCACTATGGTTGTTATAATTTTATTTTTGTAAAATTCCCATGCTCCTGAATTGTGTTAATAATTCCTTATTATGTCCTATGTATTATTTTTTCATTTGTAAACACGGCACACTTGTAAAAGAGACATCGATCTTAATGGGACTTCACTGACTGAATAAAGGTTTATCAATATTAATAATAATAATAATAATAATAATAATAATAATACCGATCTTCCTGGGCCCGTGGTTCTGTTCCACCAGATAGGCATCGATCAGGGCCATACTGCTCATAATCAGCAGGGTGGACAGGCAGACAGGGGGCTGGTTGGTGGGAGGGGGGGGCACCATCCTGACTGAGGCAGGAGGAGGTCTGTTGGG
The DNA here is from genome assembly GCF_020615455.1 of Coregonus clupeaformis. NCBI lineage: Eukaryota > Metazoa > Chordata > Actinopteri > Salmoniformes > Salmonidae > Coregonus > Coregonus clupeaformis. The sequence continues at coordinate 86,009 of NW_025534341.1, read as the reverse complement.
GAGGGTGTAGTGTGGTCCTCAGCTAAATAAAGGCAAGTTAGACGGGACTGTTACAGTAGACTGTAATTCTCCACTCCATGGCTGGGGTTTTCACGGGGGGAGGGAGGGAATAGGGGGAGGTTAGTGGAGGGAGGGAGGGACGGAGGGTGAGGGAGGGAGGAGGAAGGGAGGAGGTAGGAGGAGATTTGTGGAGGAGCTAGGGAGGAGGGAGGGAGGAGATGTGTGGAGGAGGTAGGGAGGAGAGAGGGAGGAGGGAGGAGAGAGAGAGGGAGGAGAGAGAGAGGGAGGAGGGAGGAGGGAGGAGAGAGGAGAGAGAGAGGGAGGAGGAAGGGAGGAGGTAGGAGGAGATTTGTGGAGGAGCTAGGGAGGGAGGAGGGAGGAGGGAGGAGAGAGGGAGGGAGGAGGGAGGAGAGAGAGAGGGAGGAGGGAGGAGGGAGGAGGGAGGAGGGAGGAGGGAGGAGAGAGAGAGGGAGGAGGGAGGAGAGAGAGAGGGAGGAGGAAGGAGAGAGAGAGGGAGGAGGGAGGAGGGAGGAGAGAGAGAGGGAGGAGGGAGGAGAGAGAGAGGGAGGAGAGAGAGAGGGAGGAGGGAGGAGAGAGAGAGGGAGGAGGAAGGGAGGAGGTAGGAGGAGATTTGTGGAGGAGCTAGGGAGGGAGGAGGGAGGAGGGAGGGAGGAGGGAGGGAGGGAGGAGGGGAGGGAGGAGAGAGAGAGAGAGAGGAGAGAGAGAGGGAGGAGGGAGGAGAGAGAGAGGGAGGAGGGAGGAGAGAGAGAGGGAGGAGGGAGGAGAGAGAGAGGGAGGAGGGAGGAGAGAGAGAGGGAGGAGGAAGGGAGGAGGTAGGAGGAGATTTGTGGAGGAGCTAGGGAGGGAGGAGGGAGGAGGGAGGGAGGAGAGAGAGAGGGAGGAGAGAGAGAGGGAGGAGGGAGGAGAGAGAGAGGGAGGAGGGAGGAGAGAGAGAGGGAGGAGGGAGGAGAGAGAGAGGGAGGAGGAAGGGAGGAGGTAGGAGGAGATTTGTGGAGGAGCTAGGGAGGGAGGAGGGAGGTTTGTGGAGGAGGGGTACGGCGGGTCCTCAATAGACTGTAGTGTTTCTCACGATGCCTGATGGCTGGGCTATTGACAGTAGTGCTGCATAGCTCTCCTCTTGGGGAGGTTGTGGGGGAAGGAGTCACCAAAGATCCTTAGTCTCCCAGTATGGAGGCAGTTTAGACAGTAGTGCTTCTCTCCATGGCTGAGAGTAGTGTGTAGTGTTGGCTGTCAGAGTGATATTCTCCCCCATCACTCCTCTCCATGGCTGAGAGTAGTGTGTAGTGTTGGCTGTCAGAGTGATATTCTCCCCCATCACTCCTCTCCTGGCTGTTACTCTTAGAGAGTGTTACTCCCTCCCCTGTGTTGGCTGTTACTGTTAGAGAGTGTTACTCCCTCCCCTCTGTTGGATATTACTCTTAGAGAGTGTTACTCCCTCCCCTCTGTTGGCTGTTACTGTTAGAGAGTGTTACTCCCTCCCCTCTGTTGGCTGTTACTGTTAGACCCTGTAGTGTTCTGGCTGTTACTGTTAGAGAGTTTAACTCCCTCCCCTCTGTTGGATATTACTCTTAGAGAGTGTTACTCCCTCCCCTCTGTTGGCTGTTACTGTTAGAGAGTGTTACTGTGTTGGCTGTTACTATTAGAGTGGTGCTCCCTCCCCTCTGTTGGATATTACTCTTAGAGAGTGTTACTCCCTCCCCTCTGTTGGCTGTTACTGTTAGAGTGGTGCTCCCTCCCCTGTGTTGGCTGTTACTGTTAGAGAGTGGTGCTCCCTCCCCTGTGTTGGCTGTTACTGTTAGAGAGTGGTGCTCCCTCCCCTCTGTTGGCTGTTACTGTTAGAGAGTGTTACTGTGTTGGCTGTTACTATTAGAGTGGTGCTCCCTCCCCTCTGTTGGATATTACTCTTAGAGAGTGTTACTCCCTCCCCTCTGTTGGCTGTTACTGTTAGAGTGGTGCTCCCTCCCCTGTGTTGGCTGTTACTGTTAGAGAGTGTTACTCCCTCCCCTGTGTTGGCTGTTACTATTAGAGTGGTGCTCCCTCCCCTGTGTTGGCTGTTACTGTTAGATAGTGGTGCTCCCTCCCCTGTGTTGGCTGTTACTTTTAGAAAGTGGTGCTCCCTCCCCTGTGTTGGCTGTTACTGTTAGAGAGTGGTGCTCCCTCCCCTGTGTTGGCTGTTACTGTTAGAGAGTGGTGCTCCCTCCCCTGTGTTGGCTGTTACTGTTAGAGAGTGGTGCTCCCTCCCCTGTGTTGGCTGTTACTGTTAGAGAGTGGTGCTCCCTCCACTGTGTTGGCTGTTACTGTTAGAGAGTGGTGCTCCCTCCCCTGTGTTGTCTGTTACTGTTAGAGAGTGGTGCTCCCTCCCCTGTGTTGTCTGTTACTGTTAGAGAGTGGTGCTCCCTCCCCTGTGTTGGCTGTTACTGTTAGAGAGTGGTGCTCCCTCCCCTGTGTTGGCTGTTACTGTTAGAGAGTGGTGCTCCCTCCCCTGTGTTGGCTGTTACTGTTAGAGAGTGGTGCTCCCTCCCTGTGTTGGCTGTTACTGTTAGAGAGTGGTGCTCCCTCCCCTGTGTTGGCTGTTACTGTTAGAGAGTGGTGCTCCCTCCCCTGTGTTGGCTGTTACTGTTAGAGAGTGGTGCTCCCTCCCCTGTGTTGTCTGTTACTGTTAGAGAGTGGTGCTCCCTCCCCTGTGTTGGCTGTTACTGTTAGAGAGTGGTGCTCCCTCCACTGTGTTGGCTGTTACTGTTAGAGAGTGGTGCTCCCTCCCCTGTGTTGTCTGTTACTGTTAGAGAGTGGTGCTCCCTCCCCTGTGTTGGCTGTTACTGTTAGAGAGTGGTGCTCCCTCCCCTGTGTTGGCTGTTACTGTTAAAGTGTGGTGCTCCCCCTCTCTTGGTCAACATCCAGGTTGCTAACATGATTTCCACATATCAATCAATCCTGGGAGAGAGGCTGAAGCCAGAGACATCTCTGAGCCAGAGACACCTACAGACAGACACACAGTGACCCTGAGTTAGTAAATTGTGTTGCTTGGCAAGAGGTCTCTAAACACTCAACATGCCTCACCATCGGCAATATGATCAAACTGAGTTACTTTCCTCTAATATCCTATAATATCCTCTCCACATATTCACAATAGATAAACAGTTTCTCCCGTTGTTGGATTTAATTATAATACCAAAGGCTTATTTTAATTAACATTGCAGAGAGAGAGAGAGAGAGAGAGAGACACAGAGAGAGAGAGACAGAGAGGCTACTTGTCTACTTACTTGTATCTGTCTTAGTGCTCAATTATGCTGATAGCTACCATCCATGGGGCTATTCAGATTCAGAGCCCACTGGTGGTGAGGCTGTAGGTTCAGAGCCCTCAGAGCCCAGTGTGGATGCTGGTCAGTTCAGAGCCCAGTGTTGAGATCCAGAGAAGAGGTTAGGAGCCTAGTGGTTATAGGTTCAGAGCCCTTAGAGCCCAGCTTTAATCCATCAGAGACCAGAGAGCTGCTTCTCTCTCATGTTAATAATCCAACAGTCATGGATATGTCTTTAAGCTGGAGAGAAATCCCAAAATATCCCAGTGATGATCCACACAGCAGTCAGACGGAATCAGAGACGTTGTCTTAATGGTCAAAGACCATTTTCAGTTTATACAACCCATGAAAAGAGGGGATATTCTCCTTGTGCAGAAGCAAATAGTTGTTTGAAGCTCCACTCACGACCACATCAAAATAAAAGTTATTCCTGGTGAAAAACATCCTCTAAAAAATATAGTTCTCCCCTCGAAAAGCTAATCAGATTGTGTGTGTGTCTCTGTGTGTGTGTCTCTCTGTGTGTGTGTCTCTGTGTGTGTGTGTGTCTCTCTGTGTGTGTGTGTGTGTCTCTGTGTGTGTGTGTGTCTTTGTGTGTCTCTCTCTGTGTGTGTGTGTCTTTGTGTGTGTGTTTGTGTGTGTGTGTGTTTCTGTGTGTGTGTCTGTCTGTGTGTCTCTGTCTGTGTGTCTCTGTCTGTGTGTGTGGTGGGTTGTAGGGAATCCTTTGAATGCAGCGAGTGTCCTCCTCCTCCTCCCCCTCCTCCTCCTCCTCCTCCGATCCACGGCCGGTGTGTGTGTTCTGTGTGTGTGTGTTCTGTGTGTGTACTGTGTGTGTTCTGTGTGTGTGTGTTCTGTGTGTGTGTGTTCTGTGTGTGTGTGTTCTGTGTGTGTGTGTGTCTCTCAGCTGTCTCTCAATGAGTCTCTCTGCCCCCAGGTTGTCGCGGTGCAGCTCTCTCTCCTCCTGTCAGGATGTTACAACAGGAGCATAAGGACTGGTAGCTCCTCTGTCTCCTCTGTCCTCAGTATGGTCTGGTCCGTCCTCTCCTTTGGTTTCTTGTCCTTGTTTTCTCCTGCTCCTGCTCCTGCACACACTGTGTGACGCTGACACCCGGTAGACCGCAGCTGCAGAAAGAGAGGGAAGGAGGGAGGAGAGGGACTGAATACGTATCTGCTGGGAGGTGGGGAAGAAGAGCCAGCCTTGTGCAGCTTCAATGAATGGTGCTCTCTCTCTCTCTTTCTCAAATCTAATCAAATTGTATTTGTCACATCAACCAACTACAACAGGTGTAGACTTTACCGTGAAATGCTTGCTTACGAGCCCTTCCCAATGACGCAGAGTTAAAAAATAACAATAAAAAGACAAATAGTAAAACAAGATGAATAAAATACACAAGAATGGAGTTATTTACAGTACAGGAAGTAGCAGATCACTATGGACCTTTATACAGAAATAAACACATTACTATGGAGCTACTGTATAAACAGGAAGTAGCAGATCACTATGGAGCTACTGTATAAACAGGAAGTACCAGATCACTATGGACCTTTATACAGAAATAAACACATTACTATGGAGCTACTGTATATACAGGAAGTAGCAGATCACTATGGAGCTACTGTATATACAGGAAGTACCAGATCACTATGGATTGGATCTACTGTATATACAGGAAGTAGCAGATCACTATGGAGCTACTGTATATACAGGAAGTAGCAGATCACTATGGACCTTTATACAGAAATAAACACATTACTATGGAGCTACTGTATATACAGGAAGTACCAGATCACTATGGATCTACTGTATATACAGGAAGTAGCAGATCACTATGGAGCTACTGTATATACAGGAAGTACCAGATCACTATGGAGCTACTGTATAAACAGGAAGTACCAGATCACTATGGAGCTACTGTATATACAGGAAGTACCAGATCACTATGGAGCTACTGTATATACAGGAAGTAGCAGATCACTATGGAGCTACTGTATAAACAGGAAGTACCAGATCACTATGGAGCTACTGTATATACAGGAAGTACCAGATCACTATGGAGCTACTGTATATACAGGAAGTACCAGATCACTATGGACCTTTATACAGAAATAAACACATTACTATGGAGCTACTGTATATACAGGAAGTACCAGATCACTATGGATCTACTGTATATACAGGAAGTACCAGATCACTATGGACCTTTATACAGAAATAAACACATTACTATGGAGCTACTGTATATACAGGAAGTACCCGATCACTATGGAGCTACTGTATATACAGGAAGTACCAGATCACTATGGACCTTTATACAGAAATAAACACATTACTATGGAGCTACTGTATATACAGGAAGTACCAGATCACTATGGAGCTACTGTATATACAGGAAGTACCAGATCACTATGGACCTTTATACAGAAATAAACACATTACTATGGAGCTACTGTATATACAGGAAGTACCAGATCACTATGGAGCTACTGTATATACAGGAAGTACCAGATCACTATGGATCTACTGTATATACAGGAAGTAGCATATCACTATGGAGCTACTGTATATACAGGAAGTACCAGATCACTATGGATCTACTGTATATACAGGAAGTAGCAGATCACTATGGACCTTAATACAGAAATAAACACATTACTATGGAGCTACTGTATATACAGGAAGTAGCAGATCACTATGGAGCTACTGTATAAACAGGAAGTAGCAGATCACTATGGAGCTACTGTATATACAGGAAGTACCAGATCACTATGGACCTTAATAGAGAAATAAACACATTACTATGGAGCTACTGTATAAACAGGAAGTAGCAGATCACTATGGAGCTACTGTATAAACAGGAAGTACCAGATCACTATGGAGCTACTGTATATACAGGAAGTAGCAGATCACTATGGAGCTACTGTATAAACAGGAAGTACCAGATCACTATGGAGCTACTGTATATACAGGAAGTAGCAGATCACTATGGAGCTACTGTATATACAGGAAGTAGCAGATCACTATGGAGCTACTGTATATACAGGAAGTACCAAATCACTATGGAGCTACTGTATAAACAGGAAGTACCAGATCACTATGGAGCTACTGTATAAACAGGAAGTAGCAGATAACTATGGACCTTTATACAGAAATAAACACATTACTATGGAGCTACTGTATATACAGGAAGTACCAGATCACTATGGATCTACTGTATATACAGGAAGTAGCAGATCACTATGGACCTTAATACAGAAATAAACACATTACTATGGAGCTACTGTATAAACAGGAAGTAGCAGATCACTATGGAGCTACTGTATATACAGGAAGTAGCAGGTCACTATGGATCTACTGTATATACAGGAAGTAGCAGATCACTATGGAGCTACTGTATATACAGGAAGTACCAGATCACTATGGAGCTACTGTATAAACAGGAAGTAGCAGATCACTATGGAGCTACTGTATATACAGGAAGTACCAGATCACTATGGAGCTACTGTATAAACAGGAAGTACCAGATCACTATGGAGCTACTGTATAAACAGGAAGTACCAGATCACTATGGAGCTACTGTATAAACAGGAAGTACCAGATCACTATGGACCTTTATACAGAAATAAACACATTACTATGGAGCTACTGTATATACAGGAAGTACCAGATCACTATGGAGCTACTGTATATACAGGAAGTAGCAGATCACTATGGAGCTACTGTATAAACAGGAAGTACCAGATCACTATGGAGCTACTGTATAAACAGGAAGTACCAGATCACTATGGAGCTACTGTATAAACAGGAAGTACCAGATCACTATGGACCTTTATACAGAAATAAACACATTACTATGGAGCTACTGTATATACAGGAAGTACCAGATCACTATGGAGCTACTGTATATACAGGAAGTAGCAGATCACTATGGAGCTACTGTATATACAGGAAGTACCAGATCACTATGGAGCTACTGTATAAACAGGAAGTAGCAGATCACTATGGATCTACTGTATAAACAGGAAGTACCAGATCACTATGGACCTTTATACAGAAATAAACACATTACTATGGAGCTACTGTATATACAGGAAGTAGCAGATCACTATGGAGCTACTGTATAAACAGGAAGTACCAGATCACTATGGAGCTACTGTATAAACAGGAAGTACCAGATCACTATGGACCTTTATACAGAAATAAACACATTACTATGGAGCTACTGTATATACAGGAAGTACCAGATCACTATGGAGCTACTGTATATACAGGAAGTACCAGATCACTATGGAGCTACTGTATATACAGGAAGTACCAGATCACTATGGAGCTACTGTATATACAGGAAGTACCAGATCACTATGGACCTTTATACAGAAATAAACACATTACTATGGAACTACTGTATAAACAGGAAGTACCAGATCACTATGGATCTACTGTATAAACAGGAAGTAGCAGATCACTATGGAGCTACTGTATATACAGGAAGTACCAGATCACTATGGACCTTTATACAGAAATAAACACATTACTATGGAGCTACTGTATATACAGGAAGTAGCAGATCACTATGGAGCTACTGTATAAACAGGAAGTACCAGATCACTATGGAGCTACTGTATAAACAGGAAGTACCAGATCACTATGGACCTTTATACAGAAATAAACACATTACTATGGAGCTACTGTATATACAGGAAGTACCAGATCACTATGGATCTACTGTATAAACAGGAAGTACCAGATCACTATGGACCTTTATACAGAAATAAACACATTACTATGGAGCTACTGTATATACAGGAAGTAGCAGATCACTATGGAGCTACTGTATAAACAGGAAGTAGCAGATCACTATGGATCTACTGTATATACAGGAAGTACCAGATCACTATGGAGCTACTGTATATACAGGAAGTACCAGATCACTATGGACCTTTATACAGAAATAAACACATTACTATGGAGCTACTGTATAAACAGGAAGTACCAGATCACTATGGATCTACTGTATAAACAGGAAGTAGCAGATCACTATGGAGCTACTGTATATACAGGAAGTACCAGATCACTATGGAGCTACTGTATATACAGGAAGTACCAGATCACTATGGAGCTACTGTATATACAGGAAGTACCAGATCACTATGGAGCTACTGTATATACAGGAAGTACCAGATCACTATGGAGCTACTGTATATACAGGAAGTACCAGATCACTATGGAACTTAATACAGAAATAAACACATTACTATGGAGCTACTGTATATACAGGAAGTACCAGATCACTATGGATCTACTGTATATACAGGAAGTACCAGATCACTATGGAACTTAATACAGAAATAAACACATTACTATGGAGCTACTGTATATACAGGAAGTAGCAGATCACTATGGAGCTACTGTATATACAGGAAGTAGAAGATCACTATGGAGCTACTGTATAAACAGGAAGTAGCAGATCACTATGGAGCTACTGTATAAACAGGAAGTAGCAGATCACTATGGAGCTACTGTATATACAGGAAGAAGCAGATCACTATGGAGCTACTGTATATACAGGAAGAAGCAGATCACTATGGAGCTACTGTATATGCAGGAAGTACCAGATCACTATGGAGCTACTGTATATACAGGAAGAAGCAGATCACTATGGAGCTACTGTATATGCAGGAAGTAGCAGGTCACTATGGAGCTACTGTATATACAGGAAGTACCAGATCACTATGGAGCTACTGTATAAACAGGAAGTAGCAGCTCACTATGGATCTACTGTATAAACAGGAAGTACCAGATCACTATGGACCTTTATACAGAAATAAACACATTACTATGGAGCTACTGTATATACAGGAAGTAGCAGATCACTATGGAGCTACTGTATAAACAGGAAGTACCAGATCACTATGGAGCTACTGTATAAACAGGAAGTACCAGATCACTATGGACCTTTATACAGAAATAAACACATTACTATGGAGCTACTGTATATACAGGAAGTACCAGATCACTATGGATCTACTGTATATACAGGAAGTACCAGATCACTATGGAGCTACTGTATATACAGGAAGTACCAGATCACTATGGAGCTACTGTATATACAGGAAGTACCAGATCACTATGGAGCTACTGTATATACAGGAAGTACCAGATCACTATGGAGCTACTGTATATACAGGAAGTACCAGATCACTATGGACCTTTATACAGAAATAAACACATTACTATGGAGCTACTGTATAAACAGGAAGTACCAGATCACTATGGATCTACTGTAAAAACAGGAAGTAGCAGATCACTATGGAGCTACTGTATATACAGGAAGTACCAGATCACTATGGACCTTTATACAGAAATAAACACATTACTATGGAGCTACTGTATATACAGGAAGTAGCAGATCACTATGGAGCTACTGTATATACAGGAAGTACCAGATCACTATGGAGCTACTGTATATACAGGAAGTAGCAGATCACTATGGAGCTACTGTATATACAGGAAGTACCAAGCTGCATACTGGATCCTATTCCTACTAAACTGCTGAAGGAGCTGCTTCCTGTGCTTGGCCCTCCTATGTTGAACATAATAAACAGCTCTCTATCCACCGGATGTGTACCAAACTCACTAAAAGTGGCAGTGATAAAGCCTCTCTTGAAAAAGCCAAACCTTGACCCGGAAAATATAAAAAACTATCGGCCTATATCGAATCTTCCATTCCTCTCAAAAATTTTAGAAAAAGCTGTTGCGCAGCAACTCACTGCCTTTCTGAAGACAAACAATGTATACGAAATGCTTCAGTCTGGTTTTTAGACCCCATCATAGCACTGAGACTGCACTTGTGAAGGTGGTAAATGACCTTTTAATGGCGTCAGACCGAGGCTCTGCATCTGTCCTCGTGCTACTAGACCTTAGTGCTGCCTTTGACACCATCGATCACCACATTCTTTTGGAGAGACTGGAAACCCAAATTGGTCTACACGGACAAGTTCTGGCCTGGTTTAGATCTTACCTGTCGGAAAGATATCAGTTTGTCTCTGTGAATGGTCTGTCCTCCGACAAATCAACTGTACATTTCGGTGTTCCTCAAGGGTTCCGTTTTAGGACCACTATTGTTTTCACTATATTTTTACCTCTTGGGGATGTTATTCGAAAACATAATGTTAACTTTCACTGCTATGCGGATGACACACAGCTGTACATTTCAATGAAACATGGTGAAGCCCCAAAATTGCCCTCGCTAGAAGCCTGTGTTTCAGACATAAGGAAGTGGATGGCTGAAAACTTTTACTTTTAAACTCGGACAAACAGAGATGCTTGTTCTAGGTCCCAAGAAACAAAGAGATCTTCTGTTAAATCTGACAATTCATCTTGATGGTTGTAAAGTCGTCTCAAATAAAACTGTGAAGGACCTCGCGTTACTCTTGACCCTGATCTCTCTTTTGACGAACATATCAAGACTGTTTCAAGGACAGCTTTTTTCCATCTACGTAACATTGCAAAAATCAGAAATTTTCTGTCCAAAAATGATGCAGAAAAATTAATCCATGCATTTGTTACTTCTAGGTTAGACTACTGCAATGTCTCTATTTTCCGGCTACTCGGATAAAGCACTAAATAAACTTCAGTTAGTGCTAAATACGGCTGCTAGAATCCTGACTAGAACCAAGAAATTTGATCATATTACTCCAGTGCTAGCTTCCCTACACTGGCTTCCTGTTAAGGCAAGGGCTGATTTCAAGGTTTTACTGTTAACCTATAAAGCGTTACATGGGCTTGCTCCTACCTATCTTTCCGAGTTGGTCCTGCCGCACATACCAATACGTACGCTACGGTCACAAGACTGAGGCCTCCTAATTGTCCCTAGAATTTCTAAGCAAACAGCGGGAGGCAGGGCTTTCTCCTATAGATCTCCATTTTTATGGAACAGTCTGCCTACCCATGTGAGAGACGCAGACTCGGTCTCAACCTTTAAGTCTTTACTGAAGACTTATCTCTTCAGTAGGTCATATGATTGAGTGTAGTCTGGCCCAGGAGTGTGAAGGTGAACGGAAAGGCTCTGGAGCAACGAACAGCCCTTGCTGTCTCTGCCGGGCCGGTTCCCCTCTCCACTGGGGTTCTCTGCCTCTAACCCTGTTGCAGGGGCTGAGTCACTGGCTTGCTGGTGCTCTTTCATGCCGTCCCTGGGAGGGGTGCGTCACTTGAGTGGGTTGAGTTACTGACGTGATCTTCCTGTCTGGGTTGGCGCCCCCCCTTGGTTTGTGCTGTGGTGGAGACCTCTGTGGGCTATACTCGGCCTTGTCTCAGGATTGTAAATTGGTGGTTGAGGATATCCCTCTAGTGGTGCGGGGGCTGTGCTTTGGCAGAGTGGGTGGGGTTATATCCTTCCTGTTTGGCCCTGTCCGGGGGTTTCTTCGGATGGGGCCACAGTGTCTCCGGACCGCTCCTGTCTCAGCCTCCAGTATTTATGCTGCAGTAGTTTATGTGTCGGGGGGCTGGGGTTGGTTGGTTATACCTGGAGTACTTCTCCTGTCTTATCCAGTGTCCTGTGTGAATTTAAGTATGCTCTCTCTAATTCTCTCGTTCTCTCTTTCTCTCTGAGAACCTGAGCCCTAGGACCATACGTCAGGACTACCGGGCATGATGACACCTTGCTGTCCCCAGTCCGCCTGGCCTTGCTGCTATTCCAGTTTCAACTGTTCTGCCTGCGGTTACGAAACCCCTACCTGTCCCAGACCTGCTGTTTTCAACTCTTAATGATCGGCTTGAAAAGCCAACTGAGAGACCTGAGCCCTAGGACCATACGTCGGGACTACCGGCCGTGGTGACTCCTTGCTGTCCCCAGTCCGCCTGGCCTTGCTGCTATTCCAGTTTCAACTGTTCTGCCTGCGGTTATGGAACCCCCTACCTGTCCCAGACCTGCTGTTTTCAACTCTTAATGATCGGCTATGAAAAGCCAACTGAGATTTATTCCTGATTATTATTTGACCATGCTTGTCACTTATGAACATTTTTGAACATCTTGGCATGGTTCTGTTATAATCTTCACCCGGCACAGCCAGAAGAGGACTGGCCACCCCTCATAGCCTGGTTCCTCTCTAGGTTTCTTCCTAGGTTTTCGCCTTTCTAGGGAGTTTTTCCTAGCCACCGTGCTTCTACACCTGCATTACTAGCTGTTTGGGGTTTTAGGCTGGGTTTCTGTACAGCACTTCGAGATATTAGCTGATGTAAGAAGGGCTATATAAAATAAAATTGATTGAAATTGATTGACTATGGAGCTACTGTATAAACAGGAAGTAGCAGATCACTATGGAGCTACTGTATATACAGGAAGTAGCAGATCACTATGGAGCTACTGTATATACAGGAAGTAGCAGATCACTATGGAGCTACTGTATATACAGGAAGTAGAAGATCACTATGGAGCTACTGTATATACAGGAAGTAGCAGATCACTATGGACCTTTATACAGAAATAAACACATTACTATGGAGCTACTGTATATACAGGAAGTACCAGATCACTATGGAGCTACTGTATAAACAGGAAGTACCAGATCACTATGGAGCTACTGTATATACAGGAAGTACCAGATCACTATGGAGCTACTGTATATACAGGAAGTAGCAGATCACTATGGACCTTTATACAGAAATAAACACATTACTATGGAGCTACTGTATAAACAGGAAGTACCAGATCACTATGGATCTACTGTATAAACAGGAAGTACCAGATCACTATGGAGCTACTGTATAAACAGGAAGTACCAGATCACTATGGACCTTTATACAGAAATAAACACATTACTATGGAGCGAGCTACTGTATATACAGGAAGTAGCAGATCACTATGGATCTACTGTATATACAGGAAGTAGCAGATCACTATGGAGCTACTGTATATACAGGAAGTAGCAGATCACTATGGAGCTACTGTATATACAGGAAGTACCAGATCACTATGGACCTTTATACAGAAATAAACACATTACTATGGAGCTACTGTATATACAGGAAGTAGCAGATCAATGTAGTGCTAAATACAGGAAGTACCAGTACCAGATCAATGTGGAGCTATATACAGGAAGTACCAGTACCAGATCAATGTGGAGCTATATACAGGGAGTACCAGTACCAGATCAATGTGGAGCTATATACAGGGAGTACCAGTACCAGATCAATGTGGAGCTATATACAAGGAGTAACATATCAATGTGGAGCTATAAACAGAAGAACCAGTACCAAATCAATGTGAATCTACAGTTGAAGTCGGAAGTTTACATACACGTAGGTTGGAGTCATTAAAACTTGTTTTTCAACCACTCCACAAATGTCTTGTTAACAAACTATAGTTTTGGCAAGTCTGTTAGGACATCTACTTTGTGCATGACACAAGTAATTTTTCCAACAATTGTTTATAGACAATTGTCACAATTCCAGTGGGTCAGAAGTTTACATACGCTAAGTTGACTGTGCCTTTAAACAGCTTGGAAAATTCCAGAAAATGATGTCATGGCATTAGAAGCTTCTGATAGGCTAATTGACATAATTTGAGTCAATTGGAGGTGTACCTGTGGATGTATTTCAAGGCCTACCTTCAAACTCAGTGCTTCTTTGCTTGACATCATGGGAAAATCAAAAGAAATCAGCCAAGACCTCCACAAGTCTGGTTCATCCTTGGGAATAATTTCCAAACGCCTGAAGATACCACGTTCATCTGTACAAACAATAGTATGCAAGTATAAACACCATGAGACCACGCAGCCGTCATACCACTCAGGAAGGAGACGCATTCTGTGTCCTAGAGATGAACATACTTTGGTGCAAAAAATGCAAATCAATCCCAGAACAACAGCAAAGGACCTTGTGTAGATGCTGAAGGAAACAGGTACAAAAGTATCTATATCCACAGTAAAACGAGTCCTATATTAACATAACCTGAATGGCCGCTCAGCAAGGAAGAAGCCACTGCTCCAAAACCGCCATAAAAAAGCCAGACTATGGTTTGCTACTGCACATGGGGACAAAGATCGTACTTTTTGGAGAAATTTCCACTGGTCTGATGAAACCAAAATAGAACTGTTTGGCCATAATGACCATCGTTATATTTGGAGGAAAAAGGGGATCTTACAAGCCGAAGAACACCATCCCAACCGTGAAGCACGGGGGTGGCAGCATCATGCTGTGGGGGTGCTTTGCTACAGGAGGGACTGGTGCACTTCACAAAATAGATGGCATCATGAGGATGGAAAATTATGTGGATATATTGAAGCAACATCTCAAGACATCAGTCAGGAAGTTAAAGATTGGTCGCAAATGGGTCTTCCAAATGGACAATGACCCCAAGCATACTTCCAAAGTTGTGGCAAAATGGCTTAAGGACAAAAAAATCAAGGTATTGGAGTGTCCATCACAAAGCCCTGTCCTCCATCCTATAGAACATTTGTGGGCAGAACTTAAAAAGTGTGTGCGAGCAAGGAGGCCTACAAACCTGACTCAGTTACAGTGGGGAAAAAAAGTATTTAGTCAGCCACCAATTGTGCAAGTTCTCCCACTTAAAAAGATGAGAGAGGCCTGTAATTTTCATCATAGGTACACGTCAACTATGACAGACAAAATGAGAAAAAAAAATCCAGAAAATCACATTGTAGGATTTTTAATGAATTTATTTGCAAATTATGGTGGAAAATAAGTATTTGGTCAATAACAAAAGTTTCTCAATACTTTGTTATATACCCTTTGTTGGCAATTACACAGGTCAAACGTTTTCTGTAAGTCTTCACAAGGTTTTCACACACTGTTGCTGGTATTTTGGCCCATTCCTCCATGCAGATCTCCTCTAGAGCAGTGATGTTTTGGGGCTGTCGCTGGGCAACACAGACTTTCAACTCCCCTCCAAAGATTTTCTATGGGGTTGAGATCTGGAGACTGGCTAGGCCACTCCAGGACCTTGAAATGCTTCTTACGAAGCCACTCCTTCGTTGCCCGGGCGGTGTGTTTGGGATCATTGTCATGCTGAAAGACCCAGCCACGTTTCATCTTCAATGCCCTTGCTGATGGAAGGAGGTTTTCACTCAAAATCTCACGATACATGGCCCCATTCATTCTTTCCTTTACACGGCTCAGTCGTCCTGGTCCCTTTGCAGAAAAACTGCCCCAAAGCATGATGTTTCCACCCCCATGCTTCACAGTAGGTATGGTGTTCTTTGGATGCAACTCAGCATTCTTTGTCCTCCAAACACGACGAGTTGAGTTTTTACCAAAAAGTTATATTTTGGTTTCATCTGACCGTATGACATTATCCCAATCCTCTTCTGGATCATCCAAATGCACTCTAGCAAACTTCAGACGGGCCTGGACATGTACTGACTTAAGCAGGGGGACACGTCTGGCACTGCATGATTTGAGTCCCTGGCGGTGTAGTGTGTTACTGATGGTAGGCTTTGTTACTTTGGTCCCAGCTCTCTGCAGGTCATTCACTAGGTCCCCCGTGTGGTTCTGGGATTTTTTGCTCACCGTTCTTGTGATCATTTTGACCCCACGGGGTGAGATCTTGAGTGGAGCCCCAGATCGAGGGAGATTATCAGTGGTCTTGTATGTCTTCCATTTCCTAATAACTGCTCCCACAGTTGATTTCTTCAAACCATGCTGCTTACCTATTGCAGATTCTGTCTTCCCAGCCTGGTGCAGGTCTACAATTTTGTTTCTGGTGTCCTTTGACAGCTCTTTGGTCTTGGCCATAGTGGAGTTTGGAGTGTGACTGTTTGAGGTTGTGGACAGGTGTCTTTTATACTGATAACAAGTTCAAACAGGTGCCATTAATACAGGTAACGAGTGGAGGACAGGGGAGCCTCTTTAGGAAGAAGTTACAGGTCTGTGAGAGCCAGAAATCTTGCTTGTTTGTTTTTTTATTTATTTTATTTCACCTTTATTTAACCAGGTAAGCCAGTTGAGAACAAGTTCTCATTTACAACTGCGACCTGGCCAAGATAAAGCAAAGCAGTGCGATAAAAACAACAACACAGAGTTACATATGGGGTAAAAAACATAAAGTCAAAAATACAACAGAAAATATATATACAGTGTGTGCAAATGTAGCAAGTTATGGAGGTAAGGCAATAAATAGGCTATAGTGCAAAATAATTACAATAGTATTAGTTTGTAGGTGACTAAATACTTATTTTCCACCATAATTTGCAAATAAATTCATAAAAAATCCTACAATGTGATTTTCTGGATTTTTTTCTCTCAATTTGTCTGTCATAGTTGACGTGTACCTATGTTGGAATTACAGGCCTCTCTCATCTTTTTAAGTGGGAGAACTTGCACAATTGGTGGCTGACTAAATACATTTTTTTCCCACTGTACACCAGCTCTGTCAGGAGGAATAGGCCAAAATTCACCCAACTTATTGTGGAAAGCTTGTGGAAGGGTACCCAAAACTTTTGACAGAAGTTAAACAATTTAAAGGCAATGCTACCGAATACTAATTGAGTGTATGTAAACTTCTGACCCACTGGGAATGTGATGAAAGAAAGAAAAGCTGAAATAAATAATTCTCTCTACTATTATTCTGACATTTCACATTCTTAAAATAAAGTGGTGATCCTAACTGACTGGAGCTATACAGGGAGTACCAGAACCAGATCAAATTGGATATATATACAGGGAGTACCAGAACCAGATAAATGTGAAGGTACATACAGGGAGTACCAGAACCAGATCAAACTGGAGCTATATACAGGGAGTACCTATACCAGATGAATGTGGAGCTTTAACCAGGGAGTACCAGTACCAGATCAATGTTGAGCTATATACAGGAAGTACCAGTACCAGATAAATGTGGAGCTATATACAGGAAGTACCAACTCAATGTGGAGCAATATAGAGGAAGTACCAGTACCAGATCAATGTGGAGCTATATACAGGGAGTACCAGTACCAGATCAATGTGTAGCTATATAGAGGAAGTACCAGTACCAGATCACTGTGGAGCTATATACAGGGAGTACCAGTACCAGATCAATGTGGAGCTATATACAGGGAGTACCAGTACCAGATCAATGTGTAGCTATATAGAGGAAGTACCAGTACCAGATCACTGTGGAGCTATATACAGGGAGTACCAGTACCAGATCAATGTGGAGCTATATACAGGGAGTACCAGTACCAGATCAATGTGGAGCTATATACAGGGAGTACCAGTACCAGATCAATGTGTAGATATATATAGGGAGTACCAGTACCAGATCAATGTGGAGCTATATACAGGAAGTACCAGTACCAGTTCAATGTTGAACTATATACCGGGAGTACCAGTACCAGATCAATGTTGAACTATATACCGGAAGTACCAGTTCCAGATCAATATGGAGCTACATACAGGGAGTACCAGTACCGGATCTATATGGAGCTATATACAGGAAGTACCAGATCAATATTGAGCTAAATACAGAAAGTTTCAGTACCAAATCAATATGGAGCTCTATGTATAGGAAGTACCAGTAACAGATCAATGTGGAGCTATACACAGGAAGTACGAGTACCTGATCAATGTGGAGCTTTATACAGGAAGTACCAGTACCAGATCAATGCAGAGCTATACATATAGGAAGAACCAGATCAACGTGGAGCTATAGAGAGGAAATACCAGTGCCAGATCAATATAGAGCTATTTAATGGAAGTACCAGTACCAAATCATTGTGGAGCTATACGCAGGAAGTACCAGTACCAGATCAATGTGGAGCTTTATACATGAAGTACCAGATCAATGTGGAGAAATAAGAGGAAGTACCAGATCAATATGGAGCTAAATATATATTAAATACCAGACCAATGCGGAGCTATATACAGGAAGGACCAGTACCAGATCAATATGGATCTATATGCAGGGAGTTTCAGTCCTAGATAAATCTGGAACTATATACAGGAAGTACCAGTACCAGATCAATGTGGAGCTATATACAGGAAGAACAGGTACCAGTTCAATGTGAAGCTATATACAGGAAGTGTCAGAACCAGATCAACTTTGATTTATATAAAGGGAGTACCAGTACCATATCAATGTTGAGCTATATACAGAAGAACCAGTACCAAATCAATGTGGAGCTATATACAGAAGAACCAGTACAAAATCAATGTGGAGCTATATACAGAAGAACCAGTACCAAATCAATGTGGAGCTATATACAGGAAGTACCAGTACCAAATCAATGTTGAGCTATATAGAGAAGAACCAGTACCAAATCAATGTTGAGCTATATACAGAAGAACCAGTACCAAATCAATGTGGAGCTATATACAGAAGAACCAGTACCAAATCAATGTTGAGCTATATACAGAAGAACCAGTACCAAATCAATGTGGAGCTATATACAGGGAGTACCAGTACCAGATCAATGTGGAGCTATATACAGGAAATACCAATACAAGATCAATGTAGCGCTATATACAGGAAGCACCAGATCAATGTGGAGCAATTTACAAGGATTTTCAGTCCTAGATTAATCTGGAGCTATATAAAGGAAGTACTAATACCTGATCAATGTGGAGGTTTATACAGGAAGTACCAGTACCAGATCAATGTGGAGCTAAATACAGGAAATACCATATCAACATGGAGCTATATACAGGGAGAAACAGTACCCAAATGAATGTGGAGGAAAATACACAGAAAACCAGTATCAGATCAGTGTGGATCTATATACAGGGAGTACCAGTACCAGATCAATATGGCGTTACATAAATAGGAAGAACTAGATCAATTTGGAGCTATATAGAGGAAGTACCAGTAAAATATCAATATGGAGCTATATATACAGGAAGTACCAGTACCAGATCAATGTGGAGCTATATACAGGGACTACTAGATCAATGTGGAGATATACACAGGGACTACTAGGTCAATGTCGAGCTATATACAAGAAGTACCAGTACCAGATCAATGTGGAGCTATATAGAGGGAGTACCAGTACCAGATCAATGTGGAGCTATATACAGGGAGTACCAGTACCAGATCAATGTGGACCTATATACTGGGAGTACCAGTACCAGATCAATGTGGAGCTGTATACAAGAAGTACCTGATCAATGAGCTACAGTGTATATTGTATACATGAAGTACCATATCAATGTGCCATGAAATTCAGGAAGAACCAGTACCAGATCAATATGGTTGTATATACAGGAAGTACCATTTCCAGAGCAATATGGAGCTCTATACAGGGTTTACCAGTACCAGATCACTATGGAACTATATACAGGAAGTACCAGTACCAGATCAATGTGGAGCTATATACAGGGAGTACCAGTACCAGATCAATGTGGAGCTATATACAGGGAGTACCAGTACCAGATCAATGTGGCACTATATACAGGGAGTACCAGTACCAGATCAATGTGGAGCTGTATACAGGGAGTACCAGTACCAGATCAATATGTATATATACATAGGGATTACCAGTACCAGATCAATGTGGAGCTATATACAGGGAGTACCAGTACCAGATCAATGTGGCACTATATACAGGGAGTACCAGTACCAGATCAATGTGGAGCTGTATACAGGGAGTACCAGTACCAGATCAATATGTATATATACATAGGGATTACCAGTACCAGATCAATGTGGAGCTATATACAGGGAGTACCAGTACCAGATCAATGTGGCACTATATACAGGGAGTACCAGTACCAGATCAATGTGGAGCTATATACAGGGAGTACCAGTACCATTTCAATGTTGAACTATATACCGGGAGTACCAGTACCAGATCAATGTTGAACAATATACCGGAAGTACCCGTTCCAGATCAATATGGAGCTATATACAGGAAGTACCAGATCAATGTTGAGCGAAATATAGAAAGTTTCAGTACCAAATCAATATGGAGCTATATGTATAGGAAGTACCAGTAACAGATCAATATGGAGCTATACACAGGAAGTATGAGTACCTGATCAATGTGGAGCTTTATACAGGAAGTACCAGTACCAGATCAATGCAGAGCTATACATATAGGAAGAACCAGATCAATATGGAGCTATATAGAGGACATACCAGTGCCAGATCAATATAGAGCTATTTAATGGAAGTACCAGTACCAAATCATTGTGGAGCTATACGCAGGAAGTACCAGTACCAGATCAATGTGTAGCTTTATACATGAAGTACCAGATCAATGTGGAGCAATAAGAGGAAGTACCAGATCAATATGGAGCTAAATATATATTAAATACCAGACCAATGCGGAGCTATATACAGGAAGGACCAGTACCAGATCAATATGGATCTATATACAGGGAGTACCAGTACCAGATCAATGTGGAGCTACATACAGGGAGTACCAGTACCAGATAAATGTGGAGCTATATACAGGAAGTACCAGTACCAGATCAATGTGGAGATATACACAGGGACTACTAGGTCAATGTGGAGCTATATACAAGAAGTACCAGTACCAGATCAATGTGGAGCTATATACAGGGAGATCCAGTACCAGATCAATGTGGAGCTATATACAGGAAATACCAGTACCAGATCAATGTGGAGCTACATACAGGGAGTACCAGTACCAGATCAATGTGGAGCTATATACAGGGAGTACCAGTACCAGATCAATGTGGAACTATATACAGGGAGATCCAGTACCAGATCAATGTGGAGCTATATACAGGGAGATCCAGTACCAGATCAATGTGGAGCTATATACAGGGAGTACCAGTACCAGATCAATGTGGAGATATACACAGGGACTACTAGGTCAATGTGGAGCTATATACAAGAAGTACCAGTACCAGATCAATGTGGAGCTACATACAGGGAGTACCAGTACCAGATCAATGTGGAGCTATATACAGGGAGTACCAGTACCAGATCAATGTGGAGCTACATACAGGGAGATCCAGTACCAGATCAATGTGTAGCTATATAGAGGGACTACTAGATCAATGTGGAGCTATATACAGGGAGATCCAGTACCAGATCAATGTGGAGCTATATAGAGGGACTACTAGATCAATGTGGAGCTATATACAGGGAGATCCAGTACCAGATCAATGTGGAGCTATATAGAGGGACTACTAGATCAATGTGGAGCTATATACACGAAGTACAGGCAGCAGATCAATGTGGAGCTGTACACCCTACGTACCTCTACCAGATCAATTTGGAGCTATATACATGGAGCTCCTGTACCAGATCAATGAGGAGCTGTATACAAGAAGTACCTGATCAATGAGCTACAGTGTATATTGTATACATGAAGTACCATATCAATGTGCCATGAAATTCAGGAAGAACAAGTACCAGATCAATATGGTTGTATATACAGGAAGTACCATTTCCAGAGCAATATGGAGCTCTATACAGGGTTTACCAGTACCAGATCACTATGGAACTATATACAGGAAGTACCAGTACCAGATCAATGTGGAGCTATATACAGGGAGTACCATTTCCAGAGCAATATGGAGCTCTATACAGGGTTTACCAGTACCAGATCACTATGGAACTATATACAGGAAGTACCAGTACCAGATCAATGTGGAGCTATATACAGGGAGTACCATTTCCAGAGCAATATGGAGCTATATACAGGGAGTACCAGTACCAGATCAATATGGAGCTATATACAGGGTGTACCAGTACCAGATCACTATGGAACTATATACAGGAAGTACCAGTACCAGATCAATGTGGAGCTATACACAGGGAGTACCAGTACCAGATCAATGTGGAGCTATATACAGGGAGTACCAGTACCAGATCAATGTGGCACTATATACAGGGAGTACCAGTACCAGATCAATGTGGCACTATATACAGGGAGTACCAGTACCAGATCAATGTGGAGCTATATACAGGGAGTACCATTTCCAGAGCAATATGGAGCTCTATACAGGGTTTACCAGTACCAGATCACTATGGAACTATATACAGGAAGTACCAGTACCAGATCAATGTGGAGCTATATACAGGGAGTACCATTTCCAGAGCAATATGGAGCTATATACAGGGAGTACCAGTACCAGATCAATATGGAGCTATATACAGGGTGTACCAGTACCAGATCACTATGGAACTATATACAGGAAGTACCAGTACCAGATCAATGTGGAGCTATATACAGGGAGTACCAGTACCAGATCAATGTGGAGCTATATACAGGGAGTACCAGTACCAGATCAATGTGGCACTATATACAGGGAGTACCAGTACCAGATCAATGTGGCACTATATACAGGGAGTACCAGTACCAGATCAATGTGGAGCTATATACAGGGAGTACCAGTACCAGATCAATGTGGAGCTATATACAGGGAGTACCAGTAGAAGATCAATGTGTAGATATATCTAGGGAGTACCAGTACCAGATCAATGTGGAGCTATATACAGGAAGTAGCAGTACCAGTTCAATGTTGAACTATATACCGGGAGTACCAGTACCAGATCAATGTTGAACTATATACCGGAAGTACCAGTTCCAGATCAATATGGAGTTAAATATATATTAAATACCAGACCAATGCTGAGCTATATACAGGAAGGACCAGTACCAGATCAATATGGATCTATATACAGGGAGTTTCAGTCCTAGATAAATCTGGAACTATATACAGAAAGTGCCAGTACCAGATCAATGTGGAGCTATATATACAGGAAGTACCAGCACCAGATCAATATGGAGCTATATACAGGAAGAACAGGTACCAGTTCAATGTGAAGCTATATACAGGAAGTGTCAGAACCAGATCAACTTTGATTTATATAAAGGGAGTACCAGTACCATATCAATGTTGAGCTATATACAGAAGAACCAGTACCAAATCAATGTTGAGCTATATACAGAAGAACCAGTACCAAATCAATGTGGAGCTATATACAGAAGAACCAGTACCAAATCAATGTGGAGCTATATACAGAAGAACCAGTACCAAATCAATGTGGAGCTATATACAGAAGAACCAGTACCAAATCAATGTTGAGCTATATACAGAAGAACCAGTACCAAATCAATGTGGAGCTATATACAGAAGAACCAGTACCAAATCAATGTGGAGCTATATACAGGAAGAACCAGTACCATATCAATGTTGAGCTATATACAGAAGAACCAGTACCAAATCAATGTTGAGCTATATACAGGAAGAACCAGTACCATATCAATGTTGAGCTATATACAGAAGAATCAGTACCAAATCAATGTGGAGCTATATACAAGAAGAACCAGTACCATATCAATGTTGAGCTATATACAGAAGAACCAGTACCAAATCAATGTTGACCTATATACAGGAAGAACCAGTACCATATCAATGTTGAGCTATATACAGAAGAACCAGTACCAAATCAATGTTGAGCTATATACAGGAAGAACCAGTACCAAATCAATGTGGAGCTATATACAGAAGAACCAGTACCAAATCAATGTGGAGCTATATACAGGAAGAACCAGTACCATATCAATGTTGAGCTATATACAGAAGAACCAGTACAAAATCAATGTGGAGCTATATACAGAAGAACCAGTACCAAATCAATGTGGAGCTATATACAGAAGAACAAGTACCAAATCAATGTTGAGCTATATACAGAAGAACCAGTACCAAATCAATGTGGAGCTATATACAGAAGAACCAGTACCAAATCAATGTGGAGCTATATACAGAAGAACCAGTACCAAATCAATGTTGAGCTATATACAGAAGAACCAGTACCATATCAATGTGGAGCTATATACAGAAGAACCAGTACCAAATCAATGTGGAGCTATATACAGAAGAACCAGTACCATATAAATGTTGAGCTATATACAGAAGAACCAGTACCAAATCAATGTGGAGCTATATACAGAAGAACCAGTACCAAATCAATGTGGAGCTATATACAGGAAGTACCAGAACCTGTGCCAGATCAATATGGAGCTACATACAGGGAGTACCAGTACCAGATCAATTTGGAGCTATATACAGGGAGTACCAGTACCAGATAAATGTGGAGCTATATACAGGGAGTACCAGTACCAGATCAATTTGGAGCTATATATAGGGAGTACCAGTACCAGATAAATGTGGAGCTATATACAGGGAGTACCAGTACCAGATCAATTTGGAGCTATATATAGGGAGTACCAGTACCAGATAAATGTGGAGCTATATACAGGGAGTACCAGTACCAGATCAATTTGAAGCTATATATAGGGAGTACCAGTACCAGATAAATATGGAGCTATATACAGGAACTACCAGAACCTGTGCCAGATCAATGTGGAGCGACATACAGGGAGTACCAGTACCAGATCAATGTGGAGCTATATACAGGAAGTAGCAGTACCAGTTCAATGTTGAACTATATACCGGGAGTACCAGTACCAGATCAATGTTGAACTATATACCGGAAGTACCAGTTCCAGATCAATATGGAGTTAAATATATATTAAATACCAGAACAATGCTGAGCTATATACAGGAAGGACCAGTACCAGATAAATGTGGAGCTATATACAGGAAGTGTCAGAACCAGATCAACTTTGATTTATATAAAGGGAGTACCAGTACCATATCAATGTTGAGCTATACACAGAAGAACCAGTACCATATCAATGTGGAGCTATATACAGAAGAACCAGTACCAAATCAATGTGGAGCTATATACAGGAAGAACCAGTACCATATCAATGTTGAGCTATATACAGAAGAACCAGTACCAAATCAATGTTGAGCTATATACAGAAGAACCAGTACCAAATCAATGTGGAGCTATATACAGGGAGTACCAGTACCAGATCAATGTGGAGCTATATACAGGGAGTACCAGTACCAGATCAATTTGGAGCTATATATAGGGAGTACCAGTACCAGATACATGTGGAGCTATATACAGGGAGTACCAGTACCAGATCAATTTGGAGCTATATATATGGAGTACCAGTACCAGATAAATATGGAGCTATATACAGGAAGTACCAGTACCAGATCAAGGTGGAGCAATATTAAGGAAGTCCCTACACAAAATCAATGTTGAGGTATATAAAGGAAGTACCAGTACCAGATCAATATGGAGCTATATATAGGAAGTTCAATATAAATGTGGAGCTATATACAGGAAATACCAATACAAGATCAATGTAGCGCTATATACAGGAAGCACCAGATCAATGTGGAGCTATATACAGAGAGTACGAGATCAATGTGGAGATATACACAGGAAGTACTAGCACCTGATCAATGTGGAGGTTTATACAGGAAGTACCAGTACCAGATCAATGTGGAGCTAAATACAGGATGTACCATATCAACATGGAGCTATATACAGGGAGAAACAGTACCCAAATGAATGTGGAGGAAAATACACAGAAAACCAGTATCAGATCATTGTGGATCTATATACAGGGAGTACCAGTACCAGATCAATATGGCGCTACATAAATAGGAAGAACTAGATCAATTTGGAGCTATATAGAGGAAGTACCAGTAAAATATCAATATGGAGCTATATATACAGGAAGTACCAGTACCAGATTAATGTGGAGCTATATACAGGAAGTACCAGTACCAGATCAATGTGTAGATATATATAGGGAGTGCCACTTTCTACCACTCTAAATTTCAAGCATCTGCCTCTAACCCTAGGAAGCTCTTTGCCACCTTCTCCTCCTTGCTGAATCCTCCTCCTCCCTCCTCCCTCTCTGTGGATGACTTCGTCAACCATTTTGAAAAGAAGGTTGACGACATCCGATCCTCATTTTTTAAGTCAAATGACACCGCTGGTCCTGCTCACACTGCCCTACCCTATACTTTGACTTCTTTCTCACCACTGGTGTCCCCCAGGGCTCAGTTCTAGGCCCTCTCCTATTCTCTCTATACACCAAGTCACTTGGCTCTGTCATATCCTCACATGATCTCTCCTATCATTGCTACGCAGACGACACAGAATTAATTTTCTCCTTTCCCCTTTCTGATAACCAGGTGGCGAATCGCATCTCTGCATGTCTCCACCTCACCTCAACTTCGGCAAGATGGAGCTGCTCTTCCTCCCGGGGAAGGCCTGCCTGCTCCATGATCTCTGTTGACAACTCCATTGTGTCCTCCTCCCAGAGTGTAAAGAACCTTGGCATGACCCTGGACAACACCCTGTCGTTCTCCGCTAACATCAAGGCGGTGACCCGATCCTGCAGGTTCATGCTCTACAACATTCGCAGAGTACGACCCTACCTTACACAGAAAGTGGCACAGGTCCTAATCCAGGCACTTGTCATCTCCCGTCTGGATTACTGCAACTCGCTGTTGGCTGGGCTCCCAGCCTGTGCCATTAAACCCCTACAACTTATCCAGAACGCTGCAGCCCGTCTGGTGTTCAACCTTCCCAAGTTCTCTCATGTCACCCCGCTCCTCCGCACACTCCACTGGCTTCCAGTTGAGGCTCGCATCTACTACAAGACCATGGTGCTTGCCTACGAAGCTGTGAGGGGAACGGCACCTCCTTACCTTCAGGCTCTGATCAAACCCTACACCCAAATGAGGGCACTACATTCATCCACCTCTGGCCTGCTAGCCCCCCTACCTCTACAGAAGCACAGTTCCCGCTCAGCCCAGTCAAAGCTATTCGCTGCTCTGGCACCCCAATGGTGGAACAAGCTCCCCCACGATGCCAGGACAGCGGAATCACTGACCACTTTCCGGAGACACTTGAAACCCTACCACTTTAAGGAATACCTGGAATAGTATAAAAGTAATCCTTCTACCCCCCCCCCACCATAAAAAAAAGTGGTTGTCCCACTGGCTATCATAAGTTGAATGCACCAATTTGTAAGTCGCTCTGGATAAGAGCATCTGCTAAATGATGTAAATGTAAATATACATGAAGTACCAGTGCCAGATCAATTTGGAGATATAGACAGGGAGTACCAGATCAACGTGGAGCTCTATACATGGAGTGCCAGTATCAGATCAATGTGCCGAGGTAAGAGGTTTTTGAGGTAGATATGTACATGAAGGCAGGGTAAAGTGACTAGGCATCAGGATAGATAATTAAGGTATTTGAGGTAGATATGTACATGAAGGCAGGGTAAAGTGACTAGGCATCAGGATAGATAATAATAAGGTTTTGAGGTAGATATGTACATGAAGGCAGGGTAAAGTGACTAGGCATCAGGATAGATAATAATAAGGTGTTTGAGGTAGATATGTACATGAAGGCAGGGTAAAGTGACTAGGAATCAGGATAGATAATAATAAGGTGTTTGAGGTAGATATGTACATGAAGGCAGGGTAAAGTGACTAGGCATCAGGATATATAATAATAAGGTATTTGAGGTAGATATGTACATGAAGGCAGGGTAAAGTGACTAGGCATCAGGATAGATAATAAAAAGGTATTTGAGGTAGATATGTACATGAAGGCAGGGTAAAGTGACTAGGCATCAGGATAGATAATAATAAGGTTTTTGAGGTAGATATGTACATGAAGGCAGGGTAAAGCCTTCAGGACTGGTCATTCAACTGAGACTGCTCTTCTCTGTGTCACGGAGGCTCTCCGCACTGCTAAAGCTAACTCTCTCTCCTCTGCTCTTGTCCTTCTAGACCTGTCTGCTGCCTTTGATACTGTGAACCATCAGATCCTCCTCTCCACCCTCTCCGAGCTGGGCATCTCCGGCGCGGCTCACTCCTGGATTGCGTCCTACCTGACCGGTCGCTCCTACCAAGTGGCGTGGCGAAGCTGTCTCCGCACCACGTGCTCTCACCACTGGTGTCCCCCAGGGCTCAGTTCTAGGCCCTCTCCTTTTCTCCCTATACACCAAGTCACTTGGCTCTGTCATATCCTCACATGGCCTCTCCTATCATTGCTACGCTGACGATACACAACTAATCTTCTCCTTTCCCCCTTCTGATAACCAGGTGGCGAATCGCATCTCTGCATGTCTGGCAGACATATCAGTATGGATGACGGATCACGACCTCAAGCTGAACCCTGGCAAGACGGAGCTGCTCTTCCTCCCGGGGAAGGACTGCCCGTTCCATGATCTCGCCATCACGGTTGACAACTCCGTTGTGTCCTCCTCCCAGAGTGCGAAGAGCCTTGGCGTGACCCTGGACAACACCATGTCGTTCTCCGCTAACATCAAGGCGGTGACCCGCTCCTGCAGGTTCATGCTCTACAACATTCGGAGAGTACGACCCTGCCTTACACAGGAAGCGGCACAGGTCCTAATCCAGGCACTTGTCATCTCCCGTCTGGACTACTGCAACTCGCTGTTGGCTGGCCTCCCTGCCTGTGCCATTAAACCCCTACAACTCATCCAGAATGCCGCAGCCCGTCTGGTGTTCAACCTTCCCAAGTTCTCTCACGTCACCCCCCTCCTCCGCACACTCCACTGGCTTCCAGTTGAAGCTCGCATCCGTTACAAGACCATGGTGCTTGCCTATGGAGCAGTGAGGGGAACGGCACCTCTGTACCTTCGGCAGTCCTTCCCCGGGAGGAAGAGCAGCTCCGTCTTGCCAGGGTTCAGCTTGAGGTGGTGATCCGTCATCCATACTGATATCAGTCCCTACACCCAAACGAGGGCATTGCGTTCATCCACCTCTGGCCTGCTGGCTCCCCTTCCTCTGCGGAAGCATAGTTCCCGCTCAGCCCAGTCAAAACTGTTCGCTGCTCTGGCACCCCAATGGTGGAACAAGCTCCCTCACGACGCCAGGACAGCGGAGTCACTCACCACCTTCCGGAGACATTTGAAACGCCACCTCTTTAAGGATTACCTGGGATAGGATAAAGTAATCCTTCTACCCCCAAAAAAAAAAAAATTGTAAAGTGGTTTTCCCACTGGCTATAGGGTGAATGCACCAATTTGTGAGTCGCTCTGGATAAGAGCGTCTGCTAAATGACGTAAATGTGCCCTTGAGCAAGGCACTTAACCCTAATTGCTCCTGTAAGTCGCTCTGGATAAGAGCGTCTGCTAAATGACTAAAATGTAAATGTAAATGTAAAGTGACTAGGCATCAGGATAGATAATAATAAGGTTTTTGAGGTAGATATGTACATGAAGGCAGGGTAAAGTGACTAGGCATCAGGATAGATAATAATAAGGTATTTGAGGTAGATGTATACATGAAGGCAGGGTAAAGTGACTAGGCGTCAGGATAGATAATAATGAGGTATTTGAGGTACAGTGCTATAAAAAAGTATTTGCCCCCTTTCTAATTTTCTCTACTTTTGCATATTTGTGATACTGAATGTTATCAGATCTTCAACCAAAACCTAATATTAGATAAAGGGAACATAAGTGAACAAATAACACAACAATTACATACTTATTTCATTTATTTCATAAACAAAGTTATGCAACACCCAATTACCCTGTGTGAAAAAGTAATTGCCCCCATACACTCAATAACTGGTTGTGCCACCTTTAGCTGCAATGACTCCAACCAAATGCTTCCTGTAGTTGTTGATCAGTCTCTCACATCGCTGTGGAGGAATTTTGGCCCCCTCTTCCATGTAGAACTGCTTTAACTCAGTGACGTGTGGGTTTTCAAGCATGAACTGCTCGTTTCAAGTCCTGCCACTACATCTCAATTGGGATTAGGTCTGGACTTTGACTAGGCCATTCCAAAACTTCCAATTTGTTGCTTTTTAGCAATTTTCATGTAGACTTGATTGTGTGTTTTGGATCATTGTCTTGCTGCATGACCCAGCTGCGCTTCAGCTTCAGCTCACAGACGGATGGTCTGACATTCTCCTGTAGAATTTTCTGATACAGAACAGAATTCATGGTTCCTTCTATTAAGGCAAGTCGTCCAGGTCCTGAGGCAGCAAAGCATCCCCAAACCATCACACCACCACCACCATGCTTGACCTTTGGTATGATGTTCTTACTGTGGAAGGCAGAGTTTGGTTTTCGCCAGGCATTACTGGAACCATGTCGTCCAAAAAGTTATACTTTTGAATCATCTGTCCATAGAACGTTCTTCCAAGAGTCTTGATGATCATCCAGGTGCTTTTTGGCAAACTTGAGTCAACTTTTTGGACGAGATGTGTCAAATTATGCCTGGCGAAAACCAAACACTGCATTCCACAGTAAGCACATCATACCAAAGGTCAAGCATGGTGGTGGTGGTGTGATGGTTTGGGGATATGGTGACAAAAAGTTTCAGATTTTTGCAATGTTACGAAGATGGAAAAAAGCTGTCCTTGAAATATTCTTGATATGTTTGTCAAAAGAGAGGTCAGGGCCCAGAGTAACGGCGAGGTCCTTCAAGTGTTTTAGTTTTTTTGACGACTGTACAACCGTCAAGATTAATTGTCACATCCAACAGAAGATCTCTTTGTTTCTTGGGATCTAGAACTAGCATCTCTGTTTTGTCCGAGTTTAAAAGTAAAAAATGTGACGCCATCCACTTCCTTATGTGTGAAACACCATGTTTCATCGAAATGTACAGCTGTGTGTCATCCGCATAGCAATCAAAGTTAACATTGTGTTTCCGAATGACATCACCAAGAGGTAAAATATATAGTGAAAACAATAGTGGTCCTAAATCGGACAAATCATCCACAGAGACGAACTGATATCTTTCCAACAGATTTTTTATTATTTTTATTTAACCTTTATTTCACCAGGTAAGCCAGTTGAGAACAAGTTCTCATTTACAACTGCGACCTGGCCAAGATTGTCACGGTTTCGGCCGAGGCTGCTCCTCTTCCTTGTTCGGGCAGGCTTCGGCGGTCGTCGTCTCCGGAGTACTAGCTGCCACCGTTCTATGTTTCATGTTCATTTGGTTTTGTCTGTTCATAACACCTGTCCCTTATTTGTGTCTTAATTGTTTCCCTATTTAGTTCCGTGTGTGTGGGTCAGGTGTTATGCGTGATTGTTTGTTGTCAGACTGCCTCTGATGGTTTATTTCTCTCGTTGTTGGCGTGTCCCGAGAGTTCGCACTGCGTGCGCTTTTCCTGTGTATTTTCGCACTGTGTTTTGTGCGTAATTGTTTGCGCCACCCGGTTGGTAGCGACTATTTTTGTTCACGTGTTGAACAGTACTATAAAAGACGGTTGTAGTCATCCTGGTTCCTGCGCTTGATTCCTTCCACTCATCTACACACACCACTCTGACAGAATCACGCATCATATCCATGGAATCAGCAGGAGCGACCGAGCCGACAGCCGAGATGGCTGAACGTCTTCGTGGCCAGGAGGACCGCATCAACCAGGTCTGTCATGCCCTGGAGGGGGTGATGAATACTCTGCACCCGATGGGAGACCAGCGGGGTTCCCACATCTCCACGAACCGAACCAGCCCCATCGGTCAGCCCTCCTGTCTCATCTCCGGAACCTAGTGGGATTCGGCTCTCGCTCCCGAGGGCGTAGCGACGGCTCCACTGCCGGGTGTCAAGGGTTCCTGCTGCAGGTGGAGCTCTACCTCGCCACCGTAAACCCGGCGCCCTCGGGACACGAGAGCGTCTCAGCCCTCATCTCCTGTCTCACCGGCAAGGCGTTGGAGTGGGCCCAACGCCGAGTGGGAGGAGAATGGACGCCGCTACCACGAACTATGCGAGTTCTCCCGCCGCTTCGTGCTGTGTTCGACCATCCACCAGAAGGGGAAGGCGGCGGGGGAGCGTCTATTCTACCTCCGACAGGGGATGAGGAGCGCCCAGGACTTTGCCTTGGAGTTTCGGACCCTAGCGGCTGATGCAGGGTGGAATGAGCGGGCCCATATCGACCATTTCCGCTGCAGCCTCCGGGAGGGCGTCCAGCGAGAGTTGGCGTGCAGGGACACTTCGTTGACTTTCCGACCAGCTTGTCGACATGGCCATCCGGCTGGATACCCTACTCGCCACCCGTGGACGTTCCGGGAGGGGGTTGCCCATTCCACTCTCCAGCACCTCCGAGCCGAGCCCTATGGAGCTCGGAGGTGCTGGCGCTAGGAACGGAGGAGGAGGAGCCCGAGGGGACCCGGCCCTTGCACCAACTGTGGTCGTGGAGGGCACACCGCGGCTAGGTGTTGGGGCGGGTCCTCCAGTGAGGAGAAGGCAGGTCACGCATTGGGGGTCCACCCAGGTGAGTAGGCGCCCTGCTTACCCAGAGCTTTCTGTCGTGCACCTAACCTTGCCTGTTTGTTTCCCACAGGTTGCACCTCGTTCCCAGCATAAGGCGCTGGTAGATTCAGGCGCAGCTGGGAATTTTGTAGATCGCCAGTTCTGTATAGAGTTAGGGATTCCCCTCCTTCCAGTGGATAAGCCTTTCCCCGTCCATGCCCTAGATAGCCGTCCGTTAGGGTCTGGGTTGATTAGGGAGGTCACAGCACCCCTTCAGATGATGGCGCAGGAGGGTCATGAGGAGAGAATTCAGCTCTATCTGATTGACTCTCCTGCGTATCCGGTAGTGCTGGGTCTTCCCTGGTTGATGACTCATGACCCTATTATTAGGTGGCGAGAGAAAGCTCTTAAAGGGTGGTCTGCTCAATGTGAGGGGCGGTGTCTGGGTGTTTCCATAGGGGCGACCTCGGTGGAGAGTCCGAATCTAATGCCAGCACTGCAGATTCCCCCCGAGTATGAGGATTTGGCACTGGCGTTCAGTAAGACTCGGGCGGCGCAGCTGCCGCCTCATAGGCGGGGGGATTGTGCGATAGATCTCCAGTCAGGAGCAGCTCTCCCGCGGAGCCATGTGTATCCCTTGTCTCAAGAGGAGAGAAAGGCTATGGAGACGTACATCTCTGAGTCTCTTAGACAGGGATACATACGGGCCTCCGTTTCACCCGCTTCCTCAAGTTTCTTTTTTGTAAAGAAAAAGGATGGAGGTCTGCGCCCGTGTATTGATTACCGCGGTCTCAATCAGATCACAGTGAAGTACAGCTATCCACTTCCTCTGATTGCGACTATGACGGAGTCACTGCACGTGCTGCGGTTCTTTACAAAATTGGATCTTAGGAGCGCATATAACTTGGTGCGCATTCGAGAGGGCGATGAATGGAAGACAGCGTTAGCACGACTTCCGGACACTACGAGTATCTAGTCATGCCATATGGGTTGATGAATGCTCCCTCAGTCTTCCAATCCTTCGTCGATGAGATTTTCCCGGGACATGCAGGGACAGGGAGTAGTGGTGTACATCGACGACATTCTGGTGTATAGTCCTACCCGTGCTGAGCATGTAGCCCTGGTGCGCCGAGTATTGAGGCGGCTGTTGGAGCATGACCTATATGTCAAGGCAGAGAAATGTCTGTTTTTCCAGAAGTCGGTCTCCTTTCTGGGTTACCAGTTGTCTGCGTCAGGGGTGAAGATGGAGGTAGACCGGGTGTCAGCTGTGCGTAATTGGCAGACCCCAACCACTGTGAAGGAGGTGCAACGGTTCTTGGGTTTTGCGAATTATTACCGGAGGTTTATCCGGGGGTTTTGGACAGGTGGCAGCTCCCATAACGTCTCTGTTAAAGGGGGGTCCGGTGCGCTTGCGGTGGTCAGCTGAGGCGGACAGGGCATGACTGAAGGACCTGTTTACCTCGGCGCCGGTGTTGGCGCATCCGGATCCCTCTTTACCGTTCCAAGTAGAGGTGGACGCGTCAGAGGCCGGGATAGGGCCGTTCTTTCCCAGCGTTCTGGCACTCCACCTAAACTCCGTCCCTGTGCGTTTTACAGTAAGAAGCTCAGTCCGGCGGAGCGGAATTATGACGTAGGAGACAGGGAGCTGTTAGCCGTGGTCCAGGCCCTAAAGGTGTGGCGGCATTGGCTCGAGGGGGCTCAACACCCTTTCCTCATTCTAACTGACCATCGTAACCTGGAGTACATCCGGGCAGCTAGGAGACTGAATCCTCGCCAGGCTCGCTGGACTATGTTTCTAGCCCGGTTTGTGTTTAAAATCACATACATCCCTGGGTCCCAGAACGGGAAGGCAGATGCTCTGTCTCGGCGGTATGACGCAGAGGAGAGGTCAGTTGAGTCCACGCCCATACTACCGGAGTCTTGTCTGGTTGCTCCGGTGGTGTGGGAGGTTGATGGTGAGATCGAGCGGGCGTTACGCACCGACCCGAGTCCTCCACAGTGTCCTGTGGGTCGGACGTGCGTCTCCGCTCGAGGTACGCGATCGCCTCATTTGTTGGGCTCATACGTCCCCCTCCTCTGGCCATCCGGGTATCGGCCGGACAGTGCACTGCCTTAGCACGAAGTACTGGTGGCCAACGTTAGCTAGGGATGTGAGGATTTATGTCTCCTCCTGTTCGGTGTGTGCCCAGTGTAAGGCGCCCAGACATTTGCCCAGGGGTAAGTTACAACCCCTGCCTATTCCACAACGACCCTGGTCCCACCTCTCGGTGGATTTTGTTACCGACCTTCCCCCCTCACAGGGGAATACTACCATCCTGGTCGTTGTGGATCGGTTCTCTAAGGCCTGTCGTCTCCTTCCCATGCCGGGTCTACCCACTGCCCTACAGACCGCAGAGGCTCTGTTCACCCATGTCTTCCGGCATTACGGGGTACCCGAGGATATAGTGTCTGACCGAGGCCCCCAGTTCACCTCTAGAGTGTGGAGAGCATTTATGGAACGGTTGGGGGGTTTCGGTAAGCCTTACCTCGGGTTACCACCCGGAGAGTAATGGGCAGGTTGAACGTGTCAACCAGGATGTGGGTAGGTTTCTGAGGTCATACTGTCAGGGCCGGCCGGAGGAGTGGGCGAGATATGTGCCCTGGGCCGAGATGGCACAGAACTCTCTTCGCCACTCCTCCACCCAACTAACCCCTTTTCAGTGTGTATTAGGGTACCAGCCGGTTCTGGCACCATGGCATGAGAGCCAGATCGAGGCCCCCGCTGTGGATGAGTGGGTGCGGCGCTCGGAGGAGACGTGGGACGCTGCACACGTCCATCTGCAGCGTGCCATACGTCGACAGAAGACGAGCGCCGACCTACACCGCAGTGAGGGGCCAGTATACGCACCTGGAGATCGAGTCTGGCTCTCAACCAGAAACCTGCCCCTCCGCCTGCCCTGCCGGAAGCTGGGTCGGCGGTTTGTGGGGCCATTTAAAGTCCTGAGGAGATTGAACGAGGTGAGTTATAGGTTAGAACTACCTGTTGATTACAAAAATATTAACCCCTCGTTCCATGTGTCTCTCCTCAGGCCGGTGGTAGCTGGTCCACTCCAGGACTTTGAGATTGAGGAGACTCCTCCGCCCCCGTTGGACATCGAGGGGGCTCCGGCGTACACCGTGAGGTCCATCCTGGATTCTAGACGCCGGATGGGGGGTCTTCAATATCTCGTGGAGTGGGAGGGGTACGGTCCGGAGGAGCGGTGCTGGGTGCCAAGGAGGGACGTATTGGACCAGTCCCTACTGACCGATTTCCATCGGGGTCATCCTGCGCGCCCTGCTCCGCGTCGTCCGGGTCGTCCCCCGAAGCTCGGGTCGGCGCACGGCTGGAGCCGCGGTCAAGGGGGGTACTGTCACGGTTTCGGCCGAGGCTGCTCCTCTTCCTTGTTCGGGCAGGCTTCGGCGGTCGTCGTCTCCGGAGTACTAGCTGCCACCGTTCTATGTTTCATGTTCATTTGGTTTTGTCTGTTCATAACACCTGTCCCTTATTTGTGTCTTAATTGTTTCCCTATTTAGTTTCGTGTGTGTGGGTCAGGTGTTATGCGTGATTGTTTGTTGTCAGACTGCCTCTGATGGTTTATTTATCTCGTTGTTGGCGTGTCCCGAGAGTTCGACTGCGTGCGCTTTTCCTGTGTATTTTCAGCACTGTGTTTTGTGCGTAATTGTTTGCGCCACCCGGTTGGGTAGGCGACTATTTTTGTTCACGTGTTGAACAGTACTATAAAAGACGGTTGTAGTCATCCTGGTTCCTGCGCTTGATTCCTTCCACTCATCTACACACACCACTCTGACAAAGATAAAGCAAAGCACTGTGATAAAAACAACAACATAGAGTTACATATGGGGTAAACAAAACGTACAGTCAAAAATACAACAGAAAATATATATACAGTGTGTGCGAATGTAGCAAGTTATGGAGGTAAGGCAATAAATAGGCCATAGTGCAAAATAGGTACAATTTTGTATTAACACTGGAATAATAGATGTGCAAAAGATGATGTGCAAATAGAGATACTGGGGTGCAAATTAGCAAAATAAATAACAATATAGGGATGAGGTAGTTGGATGGGCTAATTACAGATGGGCTGTGTACAGGTGCAGTGATCGGTAAGGTGCTCTGACAACTGATGCTTAAAGTTAGTGAGGGAGATAAGAGTCTCCAGCTTCAGAGATTTTTGCAGTTCGTTCCAGTCATTGGCAGCAGAGAACTGGAAGGAATGGCGGCCAAAGGAGGTGTTGGCTTTGGGGATGACCAGTGAGATATACCTGCTGGAGCGCAGACTACGGGTGGATGTTGCTATGGTGACCAGTGAGCTAAGATAAGACAGGGATTTGCCTAGCAGTGATTTATAGATGACCTGGAGCCAGTGGGTTTGGCAATGAATATGTAGTGAGGGCCAGCCAACAAGAGCGTACAGGTCACAATGGTGGGTAGTATATGGGGCTTTGGTGACAAAACGGATGGCACTGTGATAGACTACATCCAATTTGCTGAGTAGAGTGTTGGAGGCTATTTTGTAAATGACATCGCCGAAGTCAAGGATCGGTAGGATAGTCAGTTCTTCGGGGGTATGTTTGGCAGCATGAGTGAAGGAGGCTTTGTTGCGAAATAGGAAGCTGATTCTAGATTTAACTTTTGATTGGAGATGCTTAATGTGAGTCTGGAAGGAGAGTTTACAGTCTAACCAGACCCCTAGGTATTTGTAGTTGTCCACATACTCTAGGTCAGACCTGCCGAGAGTAGTGATTCTAGTCGGGAGGGCGGGTGCAAGCAGCGTTCGGTTGAAGAGCATGCATTTAGTTTGGGGGGCAATCAGTTCACATATGGTGTCCAGGGCACAGCTCTGGGCTGAGGGGGGTCTGTAGCAAGGGGCAACAGTGAGAGACTTATTTCTGGAAAGGTGGATTTTTAGAAGTAGAAGCTCAAACTGTTTGGGCACAGACCTGGATAGTATGATAGAGCTCTGCAGGCTATCTCTACAGTAGATTGTAACCCCACCCCCTTTGGCAGTTCTATCGAGACGTAAAATGTTGTAGTTGGGGATGGACATTTCTGAATTTTTGGTGGCCTTCCTAAGCCAGGATTCAGACACTGCTAGAACATCAGGGTTGTTGGAGTGTGCAAATGCAGTGAAAAACTCAAACTTAGGGAGGAGGCTTCGGATGTTAACGTGCAAGAAACCAAGGCTTTTACGGTTACAGAAGTCAACAAATGATAATGCCTGGGGAGTAGGAGTGATACTGGTGGCTACAGGGCCTGGGTTAACCTCTACATCACCAGAGGAACAGAGGAGGAGTAGAATAAGGATACGGCTAAAGGCTTTAATAATAATAATAATAATATGCCATTTAGCAGACGCTTTTATCCAAAGCGACTTACAGTCATGCGTGCATACATTTTTTTTTTTTGTGTATGGGTGATCCTGGGGATCGAACCCACTACCCTGGCGTTACAAGCGCCGTGCTCTACCAGCTGAGCTACAGAGGACCACGAACTGGTCTTCTAGTGCGTTGGGTACAGAGAAAAAAAGGGGCAGATTTCCGGGTGTTGTAGAATAGATTCAGGGCATTACATACAGACAAGGATATGGAAGGATATGAGTACAGTGGAGGTAAACCTAAGCGTTGGGTAATGATGAAAGAGATAGCATCACTGGAGGCACCGATTGAGTCGGTCTCCGCGTGTATGGGGGGTGGGACAAAGGAGCTGTCTAAGGCAGGTTGAGCTGGGCTGGGGGCTCTACAGTGAAATAGTACAATAAGAAATAACTGAAACAGCAATAAGCAAGGCATATATACATGGGAGAGAGGCATAAAGCAATCACAGGTGTTATTCGAGAGAGCTAAGACAACAGCTGGTAATGGTGACAAAGTTTGGGCTGAGGCTAAACATAAACAGGATGCGGTACCGTATAAAGGAACAGCAGGCATCAGCTGTATAGCTGAGTTATCATAAGGTCCGGTGAACAGCAATAGGAGAGTTCGGAGGTAGTTCGGGGGCTGCTACAGCACTGGCGAGCAAGAGGCCCGTCTTGCGTGTGCTAGTGGGCCGGGGCTAGCAGATGGATCTTCGTGGTCGACGTCGTAACGGGAAGCCTGTTTAAACCACATCAGACGTGTTGGATCGGCGGGGCTCCGTGTCAACACTAGGAGGTCCCGTCCGGTTGACAGAGAGGTAGATAGCCGGGAGATGGGCCTGGCTCGAGGCTAGCTCAAGGCTAAATGGTGCTTGCTAAGGGGCAATGGTAATTAGCCAACGACAACAGCCATTTGGTTGCAGCTAGGCCAGTTTCAGCTTAAGGTTCTTGATATAAGTTATAAAGGAATAATAGAATCCTTTCCACGTTGGGTGAGGCGGGTTGCAGGAAAGTATATTTAGTTAAAGCATGACAAGTAAAATTGAGAAATATATACAAAATTGACAAAAAACTAAAAAACTGGCTATTTACACAAGGACACAGAAAAAAACACGACCGCACTGCTACGCCATCTTGGATAAATCTGGATGCGCCTCAAGCTGCAGAACCTTCTACAGTTCATGTGGAATAGGAGATCCAACAGCGGGCATCAATGGTTGCCATACATCCGCGACATCGGACAGCTGTAGAGCGAGGGCTTCTACTGAGTTTATGTCGGTGAAACTGAGATTCCATAGGATCACCGGTGACATCTCCACGGCAACGGCTGCCTCGCGAAGCAGACACACCTGGAGATAAGATCTAAACCAGGCAAGAACTTGTCCGTGTAGACCAATTAAGGTTTCCGATCTCTCCAAAAGAATGTGGTGATTAATGTTGTCAAAAGCAGCACTAAGGTCTGGGAGCATGAGGACAGATGCAGAGCCTTGGTCTGACGCCATTAAAAGGTCATTTACCACCTTCACGAGTGCATTCTCAGTGCTATGATGGGGTCTAAAACCAGACTGAAGCGTTTCGTATAAATTATTTGTCTTCAGGAAGGTAGTGAGTTGCTGCACAACAGCTTTTTCTAAAATGTTTGAGAGGAATGAGAGATTCGATATAGGCCGATAGTTTTTTACTTTTTCTTGGTCAAGGTTTGGCTTTTTCAAGAGAGGCTTTATTACTGCCACTTTTAGTGAGTTTGGTTCACATCCAGTGGATAGGGAGACATTTATTATGTTCAACATAGGAGGGCCAAGCACAGGAAGTAGCTCTTTCAGTAGTTTAGTAGGAATAGGGTCCAGTATGCAGCTTGGAGGTTTAGATGCCATGACTATTTTCATGAATGTGTCAAGAGATATAGGATAAAAAAAATTGAGGGTCTCCATTGATCCTAGGTCCTTGCAGTTTTGTGCAGACTTGCTTTCTAATGATCAT
Source organism: Coregonus clupeaformis (assembly GCF_020615455.1). NCBI lineage: Eukaryota > Metazoa > Chordata > Actinopteri > Salmoniformes > Salmonidae > Coregonus > Coregonus clupeaformis. Next base: position 46,287 of record NW_025534341.1, on the reverse strand, counting down.
GATCTTTTCGTCGAAGAAGTTCATGAATTCATCACTGCTGAAGTGAAAGGCATCCTCTCTTGGGGAGTGTTGCTTTTTAGTTAGCTATGCGACAGTATGAAATATAAATTTTGGATTGTTCTTATTCTCCTCAATTAGGTTTGAAAAATAGGATGATCGAGCAGCAGTGAGGGCTCTTCGATATTGCACTGTACTTTCTTTCCAAGCTAGTAGGAAGACTTCCAGTTTGGTGGAGCGCCATCATGGCTCGGGTATTTTCTGTATACCAGGGAGCTAGTTTCTTGTGACAAATGTTTTTTGTTTTTACGTGAGCGACTGCATCTAGGGTATTACGCAAGGTTAAATTTAGATCCTCAGTTAGGTCGTTAACTGATTTTTGTACTCTGACATCCTTGAGTAGGTGGAGGGAGTCTGGATGTCAGACTGCGACGTGAATGCGGTAGGCGAAGTCAAATGCAGGACACCGAGCTACTGGAAATGATACTTTACTAACAAAGTAACCAGAATACAAAACAACCTCCAAACAGGGAGGGGAATACCCGCACACTAGCAACTGCCGAAAATGACGAGAACAATCACACACAACACACAATGAACGACAGAGGGTTAAATAGGGAATACAATACAACATAATTGGAAACAGGTGTACACAATCAAGACAAAACAAGTCAAACACAGAAACATAGATCGGTGGCAGCTAGTACTCCGGGGACGACGAACGCCGAAGCCTGCCTGAGCAAGGAGGAGGAGCAGCCTCGGCTGATTCCGTGACAGTACCCCCCCCTTGACGCGCGGCTCCAGCCGTGCGCCGACCCCGGCCTCGGGGACGGCCAGGAGGACGCGGAGCAGGATGAGTCGGATGACTCCGGTGGAAGTCCCTCAACATGGAGGGATCTAGGATGTCCCTCCTGGGGACCCAGCACCGTTCCTCCGGACCGTACCCCTCCCACTCCATGAGATACTGCAGGCCCCCCGTCCGACGCCTCAAATCCAAGATGGAGCGGACTGAGTATGCCGGAGCCCCCTCGATGTCCAACGGGGGCGGAGGAGCCTCTCATACCTCACTCTCCTGGAGTGGACCAGCCACCACCGGCCTGAGGAGAGACACATGGAATGAGGGGTTAATGTGGTAATTAATGGGCAGTTGTAACCTATAGCATATCTCGTTCAATCTCCTCAGGACTTTAAATGGCCCCACAAACCGCCGACCCAGCTTCCGGCAGGGCAGGCGAAGGGGCAGGTTTCGGGTCGAGAGCCAGACCCGATCTCCCGGTGCATACACCGGAGCCTCACTGCGGTGGCGATCGGCGCTCGCCTTTTGCCGCCAGATAGCCCGCTGCAGATGGACGTGCGCAGCGTTCCAAGTTTCTTCCGAGTGCCGAAACCACTCGTCCACCGCAGGGGCTTCGGTCTGGCTCTGATGCCAAGGTGCAAGAACCGGGTGATAACCTAGCACACACTGGAAAGGCGTAAGGTTAGTGGACGAATGGCGGAGTGAGTTTTGGGCTATCTCTGCCCAGGGAATATATCCTGACCACTCCTCTTGCCGGTCCTGGCAACACGACCTCAGAAACCTACCCACATCCTGGTTCACTCTCTCCACCTGCCCATTACTCTCGGGGTGAAAACCTGAGGTAAGGCTAATCGAGACCCCCAGACGTTCCATAAACGCCCTCCAGACTCTAGAGGTGAACTGGGGACCCCGATCAGACACTATATCCTCAGGCACCCCATAGTGCAAGAAGACGTGTGTAAACAGGGCCTCCGCAGTTTTTAGGTCAGTAGGGAGACCTGGCAGGGGAATGAGACGGCAGGCTTTAGAAAACCGATCCACAACGACCAAGATTGTAGTGTTCCCCTGGGAGGGGGGAAGGTCCGTGACAAAATCCACCGATAGGTGAGACCACGGCCGTTGTGGAACAGGTAGGGGTTGTAACTTCCCCCTGGGCAGGTGTCTAGGTGCCTTACACTGGGCGCACACCGAGCAGGAGGAAACATAAACCCTCACGTCCTTCGCTAAAGTTGGCCACCAGTACTTCCCACTAAGGCAGTGCACTGTCCGACCAATACCCAGATGACCAGAGGAGGGTGACGTGTGAGCCCAGTATATCAACCGATCGCGAACCTCGAGCGGCACGTACCTCCGACCCTCTGGACACTGTGGAGGAGTAGGATCGGAACGTAACGCCCGCTCGATTTCCGCATCAACCTCCCACACCACCGGTGCCACCAGACAAGACTCCGGGAGTCTGGGAGTGGGCTCAATGGACCTCTCCTCTGTGTCATATAGTCAGGACAGGGCGTCTGCCTTAGCGTTTTGGGACCCTGGTCTATAGATGAGCTTAAATACAAACCGGGTAAGAAACATGGCCCACCTAGCCTGACGAGGATTCAGCCTCCTCGCTGCCCGGATGTACTCCAGGTTACGATGGTCAGTCAGAATGAGAAAAGGGTGTTTAGCTCCCTCAAGCCAATGTCTCCACACCTTCAGGCCTTGAACCACAGCTAGCAGCTCCCTGTCCCCCACGTCATAATTGCGCTCCGCCGGACTGAGCTTCTTAGAATAGAAAGCACAGGGGCGGAGTTTAGGTGGCGTACCCGAGCGCTGAGACAGCACAGCGCCGATCCCAGCCTCGGAAGCGTCCACCTCCACCTGGAACGCCAAAGAGGGATCCGGATGCGCCAGCACTGGAGCCGAGGTAAACAGGTCCTTCAGACGTTTAAACGTCCTGTCCGCCTCAGCTGACCACTGCAGGCGCACCGGACCCCCCTTTAGCAGAGAGGTAATGGGAGCTGCTACCTGTCCAAAGCCCCGGATAAACCTCCGGTAGTAATTGGCAAAACCCAAGAAGCGCTGCACCTCCTTTACCGTGGTGGGAGTCTGCCAATTACGCATGGCAGAAACGCGGTCAATCTCCATCTCTACCCCTGACGCGGACAACCGATGTCCCAGGAAGGAGATGGACTCCTGCAGGAACAGACGTTTCTCCGCCTTCGCATACAGGTCATGCTCCAACAGTCTACCAAGCACTCGACGCACCAGGGACACATGCTCGGCTCGTGTAGCGGAGTATATTAGAATGTCATCAATATATACCACAACACCCTGTCCATGCAAGTCCCGGAAAATCTTTTCCACAAATGATTGGAAGACTGAAGGAGCATTCATTAAACCGTATGGCATGACGAGGTACTCATAGTGACCTGAGGTGGTACTGAATGCTGTCTTCCACTCATCTCCCTCCCTAATGCGCACCAGGTTGTACGCACTCCTGAGATCCAATTTTGTGAAGAATCGCACCCCGTGTAATGACTCCGTCATACTAGCAATCAGAGGGAGAGGATAGCTGTATTTGATTGTGATCTGATTTAGACCACGGTAATCAATACACGGGCGTAAACCCCCATCCTTCTTCTTCACAAAAAAGAAACTTGAAGACGCAGGGGAAGTGGACGGCCGTATGTAACCCTGTCTCAGAGATTCGGTGACGTAGGTCTCCATAGCGGCCGTCTCCTCCCGAGACAGAGGATACACGTGACTACGTGGAAGCGCAGCGCCTACTTGGAGGTCTATCGCACAATCCCCCTGTCGATGAGGTGGTAATTGAGTTGCCTTCTTCTTACATTTACATTTACATTTACGTCATTTAGCAGACGCTCTTATCCAGAGCGACTTACAAATTGGTGCATTCACCTTATAGCCAGTGGGATAATCACTTTACAATGTGTTTTTTATTTATTTATTTATTTATTTATTTATTTTTTGGGGGGGGTGGGTTGGGGTAAGGGAGGGGTAGAAGGATTACTTTATCCTATCCCAGGTATTCCTTAAAGAGGTGGGGTTTCAAATGTCTCCGGAAGGTGGTGAGTGACTCCGCTGTCCTGGCGTCGTGAGGGAGCTTGTTCCACCATTGGGGTGCCAGAGCAGCGAACAGTTTTGACTGGGCTGAGCGGGAACTATGCTTCCGCAGAGGAAGGGGAGCCAGCAGGCCAGAGGTGGATGAACGCAATGCCCTCGTTTGGGTGTAGGGACTGATCAGAGCCTGAAGGTACGGAGGTGCCGTTCCCCTCACAGCTCCATAGGCAAGCACCATGGTCTTGTAACAGATGCGAGCTTCAACTGGAAGCCAGTGGAGTGTGCGGAGGAGGGGGGTGACGTGAGAGAACTTGGGAAGGTTGAACACCAGACAGGCTGCGGCATTCTGGATGAGTTGTAGGGGTTTAATGGCACAGGCAGGGAGCCCAGCCAACAGCGAAGTTGCAGTAATCCAGACGGGAGATGACAAGTGCCTGGATTAGGACCTGTGCCACTTCCTGTGTAAGGCAGGGTCGTACTCTCCGAATGTTGTAGAGCATGAACCTACAGGATCGGGTCACCGCCTTGATGTTAGCGGAGAACGACAGGGTGTTGTCCAGGGTCACGCCAAGGCTCTTCGCACTCTGGGAGGAGGACACAATGGAGTTGTCAACCGTGATGGCGAGATCATGGAACAGGCAGTCCTTCCCCGGGAGGAAGAGCAGCGCCGTCTTACCAAGGTTCAGCTTGAGGTGGTGATCCGTCATCCATACTGATATGTCTGCCAGACATGCAGAGATGCGATTCGCCACCTGGTTATCAGAAGGGGGAAAGGAGAAGATCAGTTGTGTGTCGTCAGCGTAGCAATGATAGGAGAGGCCATGTGAGGATATGACAGAGCCAAGTGACTTGGTGTATAGCGAGAATAGGAGAGGGCCTAGAACTGAGCCCTGGGGGACACCAGTGGTGAGAGCACGTGGTGTGGAGACAGCTTCTCGCCTCGCCACACAGCTTCTCGCTTCTCGCCACGCCACTCGCCACGCCGTAAGAGCGACCGGTCAGGTAAGACGCAATCCAAGAGTGAGCCGCGCCGGAGATGCCCAGCTCGGAGAGGGTGGAGAGGAGGATCTGATGGTTCACAGTATCAAAGGCAGCAGACAGGTCTAGAAGGACAAGAGCAGAGGAGAGAGAGTTAGCTTTAGCAGTGCGGAGAGCCTCCATGACACAAAGAAGAGCAGTCTCAGTTGAATTTTTATTTTATTTATTTCACCTTTATTTAACCAGGTAAACCAGTTGAGAACAAGTTCTCATTTACAACTGCGACCTGGCCAAGATAAAGCAAAGCAGTGCGATAAAAACAACAACACATAGTTACATATGGGGTAAAACAAAACAAAAATCAAAAAAATACAACAGAAATACAATTAATATACAGTGTGCAAATTTAGCAAGTTATGGAGGTAAGGCAATAAAATAGGCTATAGTGCAAAATAATTACAATTTAGTATTAACACTGGAATGATGTGCAAGAGATGATGTGCAAATAGAGATACTGGGGTACAGATGAGCAAAATAAATAACAATATAGGGATGAGGTAGTTGGGCGGGCTAATTTCAGATGGGCTGTGTACAGGTGCAGTGATCGGTAAGGTGCTCTGACAACTGATGCTTAAAGTTAGTGAGGGAGATAAGTGTCTCCAGCTTCAGAGATTTTTGCAATTTGTTCAGAACAGAGCTCCGGGCAGCTGAGCAGAAATGGAAGAAAACTAGACTCCCTGCGGACCTGGAATCTTTTCACTCCCTCCTCTCTACATTTTCTTCATCTGTTTCTGCTGCTAAGGCCACTTTGAATGACCAGTCTTGAAACCTGACTGGTTTGGATCAAGAAGGTCATTCTGAGAGAGATAGCAAGAGAGTTGGCTAAAGACGGCACGCTCAATAGTTTTGGAGAGAAAAGAAAGAAGGGATACTGGTCTGTAGTTGTTGACATCAGAGGGATCGAGTGTTGGTTTTTTGAGAAGGGGTGCAACTCTCACTCTCTTGAAGACGGAAGGGACACAGCCAGCGGTCAAAGATGAGTTGATCAGCGAGGTGAGGTATGGGAGAAGGTCACCGGAGATGGTCTGGAGAAGAGAGGAGGGGATAGGGTCAAGCGGGCAGGTTGTTGGGCGGCCTGCAGTCACAAGTCGCAAGATTTTATCTGGAGAGAGAGGGGAGAAAGAAGTCAAAGCATAGGGTAGGGCAGTGTGAGCAGGACCAGCAGTGTCATTTGACTTAACAAACGAGGATCGGATGTCGTCAACCTTCTTTTCAAAGTGGTTGACGAAGTCATCCACAGAGAGGGAGGAGGGGGGGGATTCAGCAGGGAGGAGAATGTGGCAAAGAGCTTCCTAGGGTTAGAGGCAGATGCTTGGAATTTAGCGTGGTAGAAAGTGGCCTTAGCAGCAGAAACAGATGAAGAAAATGTAGAGAGGAGGGAGTGAAAAGATTCCAGGTCCGCAGGGAGTCTAGTTTTCTTCCATTTCTGCTCAGCTGCCCGGAGCTCTGTTCTGTGAGCTCGCAATGAGTCAGCAAGCCACGGAGCTGGAGGGGAGGACCGAGCCGGCCGGGAGGATAGGGGACATAGAGAGTCAAAGGATGCAGAAAGGGAGGAGAGGAGGGTTGAGGAGGCAGAATCAGGAGATTGGAGGGAGAAGGCTTGAGCAGAAGAGATGATAGGATGGAAGAGGAGAGAGTAGCGGGAGAGAGAGAGCGAAGGTTGCGCCGGCGCATTACCATCTGTGTACGGGCAGAGTGAGTTTTTATTTTATTTTATTTAACCTTTATTTAACCAGGAAGGGCTCATTGAGATTTAAAATCTCTTTTTCAAGAGCGTCCTGGCCAAGATAGGCAGCACCAAGTCATTACAAAAAATTACAGACAGACAACATGAAAAACTACAAGTAATCTAGTAAAAACCATTCATGAATTCACAAGAGTATAACAATATCAAAAACAGCAAATTAAAAACATTGACAGGTCAGGGAATCAGCCTCAAAATCCTTCATCAGAGATTTAAAAACACCAATCGGGACAAGTTCTTCCAGTTTAAAATTATTTTGTAAGGTGTTCCAAGACGATGGCGCAGAGTACATAAAAGACCTTTTACCAAATTCAGTTCGGACATTTGGAACAGTTAGCAGGATAAAGTCCAGTGAACGAAGAGAGTACCCACCAAATCAAATCAAATCAAATCAAATCAAATTTTATTGCTCACATGCGCCGAATACAACAGGTGCAGACATTACAGTGAAATGCTTACTTACAGCCCTTAACCAACAGTGCATTTATTTTAAACAAAAAAGTAAGAATAAAACAACAACAAAAAAGTGTTGAGAAAAAAAGAGCAGAAGTAAAAATAAAGTGACAGTAGGGAGGCTATATATACAATAGAATAAAGTGACAGTAGGGAGGCTATATATACAGGGGGTACCGTTGCATAGTCAATGTGCGGGGGCACCGGCTAGTTGAGGTAGTTGAGGTAATATGTACATGTGGGTAGAGTTAAAGTGACTATGCATAAATACTTAACAGAGTAGCAGCAGCGTAAAAAAGTATGGGGGTGGGGGCAGTGCAAATAGTCCGGGTAGCCATGATTAGCTGTTCAGGAGTCTTATGGCTTGGGGGTAGAAGCTGTTGAGAAGTCTTTTGGACCTAGACTTGGCACTCGGTACCGCTTGCCGTGCGGTAGCAGAGAGAACAGTCTATGACTAGGGTGACTGGAGTCTTTGACAATTTTGAGGGCCTTCCTCTGACACCGCCTGGTATAGAGGTCCTGGATGGCAGGGAGCTTTGCCCCTGTGATGTACTGGGCCGTACGCACTACCCTCTGTAGTGCCTTGCGGTCAGAGGCCAAGCAGTTGCCATACCAGGCGGTGATGCAACCAGTCAGGATGCTCTCGATGGTGCAGCTGTAGAATTTTTTTGAGGATCTGAGGACCCATGCCAAATCTTTTTAGTCTCCTGAGGGGGAATAGGCTTTGTCGTGCCCTCTTCACGACTGTCTTGGTGTGTTTGGACCATGATAGTTCGTTGGTGATGGACACCAAGGAACTTGAAGCTCTCAACCTGTTCCACTACAGCCCCGTCGATGAGAATGGGGCGTGCTCAGTCCTCTTTTTTTTCCTGTAGTCCACAATCATCTCCTTTGTTCGCACATTATCTTGGTCACGTTGAGGGAGAGGTTGTTGTCCTGGCACCACACGGCCAGATCTCTGACCTCCTCCCCTATAGGCTGTCTCATCGTTGTCGGTGATCAGGCCTACCACTGTTGTGTCGTCGGCAAACTTAATGATGGTGTTGGAGTCGTGCCTGGCCATGCAGTCATGGGTGAACAGAGAGTACAGGAGGGGACTGAGCACGCACCCCTGAGGGGCCCCCGTGTTGAGGATCAGTGTGGCAGATGTGTTGTTACCTACCCTTACCACCTGGGGGCGGCCCGTCAGGAAGTCCAGGATCCAGTTGCAGAGGGAGGTGTTTAGTCCCAGGATCCTTAGCTTAGTGATGAGCTTTGAGGGCACCACATTTCTGAACAATAAAAATGCCCAAATAAAAAGGTAGTAAACCCAAAATGGCTTTGTAAATAAAAGTATACCAGCGACTGAGCCTACGAGTGACTAGAGAAGGCCAGCCAACCCTGGTATACAAAGTACAGTGGTGCGTAAGGGTTTTGCAGTTTAAAATAAATCTCAAAGTACCATGATAAAGAGTGTCAATTGATCTCAAACACTGAGCGGAAGCATTCATATATAAAATATCCCCATAGTCTAGTAAAGGCATAAATGTAGCTGATACTAGCCTCCTTCTGGCTTCAAAAGAAAAACAGGCCTTATTCCTAAAATAAAATCCCAATTTCAGCTTCAATTTTTTTGTAAGTTGTTGAATATGCAATTTAAAAGAGAGGCCGTCATCAATTAGAATTCCAAGATATTTATATGAGGTTACAACCTCAATCTCTTTGCCCTGACAGGTAGTAACAGGTGAAAGGTTCAGAGGTCTATTTCTTGCATTAGAAAACACCATTAGTTTAGTTTTGTCAGTATTGAGGATAAGCTTCAACTGACACAAGGTATGTTGAACAGTATAAAAAGCAGTTTGCAAGTTCTGGAAAGCTTTTTGTAAGAGATGAGGCACAACAGTAAATAACAGTATCATCAGCATAAAAATGAAGTTGTGCATTTTGGACATTTTTGTCTAAATCATTAATATAAATAGTGAATAAGAGAGGACCAAGTACAGAGCCCTGGGGCACACCATTCAGGACAGACAATTTAACAGACATAAGCCCATCAAATTGAGTGCACTGAGTTCTATCAGACAGATAGTTAGCAAACCATGCAACTGCATGCTCCGAAAGACCTACACTCAACAATCTCTGCCTTAGTATAGCATGATCAACTGTATCAAAAGCCTTAGAGAGATCAATAAAAAGTGAGACACAGTGCTGTTTTTTGTCAAGGGCTTCAGTGATATCATTTAAAACCTTCATGGCTGCTGTAATTGTGCTATGCTTCTTCCTGAAGCCCGATTGATACATTGATAAAATAGAGTTAGTAAATAAAAACTCTTTTAGCTGTTCACTTACAAGGGTTTCAAGTATTTTCACCAGGGGTGACAGCTTTGAGATTGGCCTATAATTATTTAAAAGAGTTGGATCTCCCCCTTTTTAAAAGTGGTAGGACAAATGCTGATTTCCAGATCTTTGGAATTTCATTACATTCCAGGGTTAGATTGAACAGATATGTAAGTGGTTCAGCTATGAAATCAGCTGCCAGATTTAAAAAGCAGGGATCCAAAAGATCAGGACCTGCAGGCTTTCTTTGATCTAAGGATTTCAGGGCTTTATGTACCACCTGCACTGAGAATGGCAGAAAACTAAAAGTTTGACCAGCTCTCACTGGTTCATCCACACAGGGTTGTACAGAGACAGAGGACACTGAATCAAACAGCCTACCAGATGATACAAAGTGCTCATTGAAACAATTCAGCATTTCAGTTTTGTCATATATAGCAACAGAGTCCTTCAAAACACATGACGGTAATTCATTAACATTACTGTTACCAGACATAGACTTAATAGCATTCCAAAACTTTCTAGGGTCATTCAGGTTATCAGTGGTAACAGACATAAAATATTCAGACTTGGCCTTCCTGAGAAGAAAAGAACACTTGTTTCTTAACTGCCTAAAAATAAGCCAATCAGCATCAGAACAAGATTTCCTTGCTTTAGCCCAGGCTAGATTACGGTCGTGAATAATACAAGACAGCTCAGAAGAAAACCATGGATTATCCCGCCCTTTAACCCTGAACCTGCGGAATGGTGAGTAGTGTTGGAGGAGAGCGAGAGAGAAAAGGATACAAAGTAGTGGTCGGAGACATGGAGGGGAGCTGCAGTGAGATTAGTAGAACAACAGCATCTAGTAAAGATGAGGTCAAGCGTATTGCCTGCCTTGTGAGTAGGGGGGACGGTGAGAGGGTGAGGTCAAAAGAGGAGAGGAGTGGAAAGAAGGAGGCAGAGAGAAATGAGTCAAAGGTAGACGTAGGGAGGTTGAAATCCCCCAGAACTGTGAGGGGTGAGCCATCCTCAGGAAAGGAACTTATCAAGGCGTCAAGCTCATTGATGAACTCTCCAAGGGAACCTGGAGGGCGATAGATGACAAGGATATTAAGCTTAAATGGGCTAGTGACTGTGACAGCATGGAATTCAAATGAGGAAATAGACAGATGGGTTAGGGGAAAAATTGAGAATGTCCACTTGGGAGAGATGAGGATTCCTGTGCCACCACCCCGCTGACCAGATGCTCTCGGGGTATGCGAGAACACATGGTCAGACGAGGAGAGAGCAGTAGGAGTAGCAGTGTTTTCAGTGGTAATCCATGTTTCCGTTAGCGCCAAGAAGTCGAGGGACTGGAGGGTAGCATAGGCTGGGATGAAGTCTGCCTTGTTGGCAGCAGAACGGCAGTTCCAGAGGCTGCCTGAGACCTGGAACTCCAGGTGGGTGGTGCGTGCAGGGACCACCAGGTTAGAGAGGCAGCAGCCACGCGGTGTGAGGCGTTTGTGTAGCCTGTAGCGGAGAGGAGAGAACAGGGATAGGCAGAGACATAGTTGACAGGCTGCAGCAAATGGCTACAATAATGCAGAGGAGATCGGAATGAAATGAACTAAACATCTGGGAAAGGAGAGAGCGGGGCCTCCCTCAGCACAACTCCCAAATATAACTCTCCCAACTTCCACCTCAGAAACTATAATTATTGTAAACTACAGCGGTTCAATGTTTCTAGGAATAGACTAACTCAGTTTATTCAGCTAGCTAACTAGGTGCAGTATTATTCCGTGAAAATCGTCCGGGCATCAAGTCATATGACGCCACAGCCAGCTAGCATGCCGGACTCCAGCAACACGGTTTAGCGCCAATACTCGGCCACAACAAACCACCAGTGTATCAACACGCAAGCAGATCGTTCGTGTCCGTGTCTAACGTTGTGGGTTAGTCCCGACAGCTTGAGCGAGTCCGTCGTCAACTTATTCAGCCAGTTAGTTAGCTAGAATAGTTAGCAAACTAGCTAGCCATTGCTTTCAGACAAAGAAGAACCCCTCCTTTCACGGCACGAGCACACAGAGAGAGCCAAACTAACGTTAACTAGTCACCCATGTCCCAAATTCCTTGAACGACTCGGGCTATCAATATGTAAAAAACAAAACACAAATGTAGGTTATGACTTACCCCTAGCAGCTACTGTTAGCTAGCCAAGTGCAAAGCTAGCCACTGAATTGACTCAGCCAGTTCGCGTCTGTTTGCACGGTCGTTCCAGCTATTGTTTACTAGTAGCTATCCAGGTAGCAACAAGCTAGCTAATATTACTGAAGGCAAGTGCCAAATCGGCATACTCAGGTGGAATGTGCAAGGTGGGAACTTGGTTCGGGCTTTCCACCGTCATTGCCCCTACGGAAACGCCTTCACACCGCCCAGTACACTGATCAGATCATCCCTTGAGAGCTCTCTGCTGCCATGAAATGTTGGGGTCATGAGATGTTAACCAGGGAAGCCCCAACACCACGGGAAACGCAGGAGAATCAATCAAATACAAACGTAATATCTCCTCATGACCCTCCTGCGTTTTCATCTGGAGGCGCTCGTGACCTCCTAATCAATCCTGACCCCAAAGGGCGGCTATCTAGGGCATGAATAGGGAAGGGCACATCAACAGGTACGATAGGAATCCCTAACTTATAGGTGAACTGGCGATCGATAAAATTCCCAGCTGCGCCTGAATCTACTAGCGCCTTATGCTGGGAGTGAGGAGAAACCTCGGGAAACACCACTTTAATACACATATGCGCAACAGAGAGCTCTGGGTGAGTTGGGTGCCTATTCACCTGGAATGACTCATCAGTGCGTTGCCCATTGCCTCGATTCCTAGGAGACCCTCCCCAGCACCGACCAGCAGTGTGTCCTCTGCGGCCACAGTTGGTGCAGGGGACAGCTCCTCCTCCTGGTCTCCCTCCTGGTCTCCCTAGCACCAGCACCCCCGAGCTCCATAGGGGATCGGCTCGGAAGTGCTGGGGGATGGAATGGACTGGCCCCGAATCCGGACGTCCGCGGGTAGCCAACAGGGTATCCAGGCGAATCGACATGTCCACCAGTTGATCAAAGCTGAGGTTGGTGTCCCTGCAGGCCAATTCCCGACGCCGTCCTCCCTCAGGCTACATCTATAGTGGTCGATGAGGGCCTCTCATTCCATCCGTGTTGGCAGCCAGCGTCCGGAAGTCCAGCGCGAACTCCTGCGCGCTCCTCCTCCCCTGTCTAAGGTGGAATAGACACTCACCCGCTGCTTTACCCTCTGGTGGATGATCGAATACTGCCCGGAAGCGGCGGGTGAACTCCGCATAGCTGACCGTAGCGGCGTCTATCCCACCCCACTCGGCGTTGGCCCACTCCAACGCCTTGCCGGACAGACAGGAGATGAGGGCGGACACGCTCTCGTATCCCGAGGGCGCGGGGTGAATGGTTGCTAGGTGGAGTTCAACTTGAAGTAGGAAACCCTGGCACCCGGCCGCTGTGCCATCATAAGCCCTCGGGAGCGAAAGCCGAATCCCACTGGACCCCGGATGTGAAACGATGGGCATCGCCGATGGTGGTGGTATCGTTGGAGGGGGTATAGGTAGACCCCCTCTTTCCCATCGCTCAATGGTGTTCACCACCTGTTCCATGGCGGTGCCGAGAGCCTGGATCATGGCCGCTTGGTGTTCAACGCGTGCCTCCATAGATCCAGCTGGCACCGCCTCTCCTGCTGACTCCATGAGAGGTGTGTGATTCTGTCAGACTGCGACGTGAATGCGGTAGGCGAAGTCAAACGCAGGACACCGAGCTACTGGAAATGATACTTTACTAACAAAGTAACCAGAATACAAAACAACCTCCAAACAGGGAGGAGAATACCCGCACACTAGCAACTGCCGAAAATGACGAGAACAATCACACACAACACACAATGAACGACAGAGGGTTAAATAGGGAATACAATACAACATAATTGGAAACAGGTGTACACAATCAAGACAAAACAAGTCAAACACAGAAACATAGATCGGTGGCAGCTAGTACTCCGGGGACAACGAACGCCGAAGCCTGCCCGAGCAAGGAGGAGGAGCAGTGACAGTACCCCCCCCCCCTTGACGGCCTCGGGGATGGCCAGGAGGACGCGGAGCAGGGTGAGTCGGATGACTCCGGTGGAAGTCCCTCAACATGGAGGGATCTAGGATGTCCCTCCTGGGGACCCAGCACCGTTCCTCCGGACCGGGTTAGGGTTAGGGTTAGGGTTAGCAAGGAGGAGGAGCAGCCTTGGCTGATTCCGTGACACTGGAAGGGCCTCTAGGAATCTTTGGGTTGTCAGAGAATTTATAGCACGGCTTTTGATGATCCTTGGTTGGGGTCTGAGCAGATTATTTGTTGCAATTGCAAATGTAATAATAAAATACAAACAAGGTTATTCACAACAATCAACAAACTGGATGTAATGTAATGCTATTAACAACCATCAAAAAACAGGACGTAATGTTATTGGGTTATGAGGAAAAACATTTGGATCCACAGTATTTATTCCACAGGACAAAACTAGATCCAGGTTATGACTGGGGCAATGAGTGGGTCCGGAGACATGTTGGACAAAACCCACTGAGTCGATGATGGCTCCGAAAGCCTTTTGGAGTGGGTGTGTGGACTTTTCCATGTGAATATTAAAGTCACCAAAAATTTGAATATTATCTGCCATGACTACAAGGTCCAATAGGAATTCAGGGGACTCAGTGAGGAACTCTGTATACGGCCCAGGAGGCCTGTAAACAATAGCTATAAAAAGTGATTGAGTAGGCTGCATAGATTTCATGACTAGAAGCTCAAAAGACAAAAGTGCAGTCATTTTTGGGGGGTCAAGCGAGGGAAAGAAAATATATGCAAATAACGAAGATGGTAGAATGATCTAACCCTAACCCTAAGGTACCATCTAACTACTAACTAATAACTAAGATGGTAGAATGATCTAACCCTAACCCTAACCCTAAGGTACCATCTAACTACTAACTAATAACTAAGATGGTAGAATGATCTAACCCTAACCCTAAGGTACCATCTAACTACTAACTAATAACTAAGATGGTAGAATGATCTAACCCTAACCCTAAAATACACATCTAACTACTAACTAATAACTAAGATGGTAGAATGATCTAACCTAACCCTAACCCTAAGGTACCATCTAACTACTAACTAATAACTAAGATGGTAGAATGATCTAACCCTAACCCTAACCCTAAGGTACCATCTAACTACTAACTAATAACTAAGATGGTAGAATGATCTAACCCTAACCTAACCCTAAGGTACCATCTAACTACTAACTAATAACTAAGATGGTAGAATGATCTAACCCTAACCTAACCCTAAGGTACCATCTAACTACTAACTAATAACTAAGATGGTAGAATGATCTAACCCCTAACCCTAACCCTAAGGTACCATCTAACTACTAACTAATAACTAAGATGGTAGAATGATCTAACCCTAACCCTAACCCCAAGGTACCATCTAACTACTAACTAATAACTAAGATGGTAGAATGATCTAACCCCTAACCCTAACCCCAAGGTACCATCTAACTACTAACTAATAACTAAGATGGTAGAATGATCTAACCCTAACCCTAACCCTAAGGTACCATCTAACTACTAACTAATAACTAAGATGGTAGAATGATCTAACCCTAACCCTAAGGTACCATCTAACTACTAACTAATAACTAAGATGGTAGAATGATCTAACCCTAACCCTAACCTAAGGTACCATCTAACTACTAACTAATAACTAAGATGGTAGAATGATCTAACCTAACCCTAACCCTAGGTACCATCTAACTACTAACTAATAACTAAGATGGTAGAATGATCTAACCCTAACCCTAACCCTAAGGTACCATCTAACTACTAACTAATAACTAAGATGGTAGAATGATCTAACCCCTAACCCTAACCTGGTACCATCTAACTACTAACTAATAACTAAGATGGTAGAATGATCTAACCCCTAACCCTAAGGTACCATCTAACTACTAACTAATAACTAAGATGGTAGAATGATCTAACCCTAACCCTAACCCTAAGGTACCATCTAACTACTAACTAATAACTAAGATGGTAGAATGATCTAACCCTAACCCTAACCCTAAGGTACCATCTAACTACTAACTAATAACTAAGATGGTAGAATGATCTAACCCTAACCCTAACCCTAAGGTACCATCTAACTACTAACTAATAACTAAGATGGTAGAATGATCTAACCCTAACCCTAAGGTACCATCTAACTACTAACTAATAACTAAGATGGTAGAATGATCTAACCCTAACCCTAACCCAAGGTACCATCTAACTACTAACTAATAACTAAGATGGTAGAATGATCTAACCCTAACCCTAACCTAAGGTACCATCTAACTACTAACTAATAACTAAGATGGTAGAATGATCTAACCACCCTAACCCTAAGGTACCATCTAACTACTAACTAATAACTAAGATGGTAGAATGATCTAACCCTAACCCTAACCCTAAGGTACCATCTAACTACTAACTAATAACTAAGATGGTAGAATGATCTAACCCTAACCCTAACCCAAGGTACCATCTAACTACTAACTAATAACTAAGATGGTAGAATGATCTAACCTAACCCTAACCCTAAGGTACCATCTAACTACTAACTAATAACTAAGATGGTAGAATGATCTAACCTAACCCTAACCCCTAAGGTACCATCTAACTACTAACTAATAACTAAGATGGTAGAATGATCTAACCCTAACCCTAACCCTAAGGTACCATCTAACTACTAACTAATAACTAAGATGGTAGAATGATCTAACCTAACCCTAACCTAAGGTACCATCTAACTACTAACTAATAACTAAGATGGTAGAATGATCTAACCCTAACCCTAAGGTACCATCTAACTACTAACTAATAACTAAGATGGTAGAATGATCTAACCCTAACCTAACCCTAAGGTACCATCTAACTACTAACTAATAACTAAGATGGTAGAATGATCTAACCCTAACCCTAATAAGGTACCATCTAACTACTAACTAATAACTAAGATGGTAGAATGATCTAACCCTAACCCTAACCTAAGGTACCATCTAACTACTAACTAATAACTAAGATGGTAGAATGATCTAACCCTAACCCTAACCCTAAGGTACCATCTAACTACTAACTAATAACTAAGATGGTAGAATGATCTAACCCCTAACCCTAACCCTAAGGTACCATCTAACTACTAACTAATAACTAAGATGGTAGAATGATCTAACCCTAACCCTAACCCTAAGGTACCATCTAACTACTAACTAATAACTAAGATGGTAGAATGATCTAACCCTAACCCTAACCCTAAGGTACCATCTAACTACTAACTAATAACTAAGATGGTAGAATGATCTAACCCTAACCCTAACCCAAGGTACCATCTAACTACTAACTAATAACTAAGATGGTAGAATGATCTAACCCTAACCTACAAGGTACCATCTAACTACTAACTAATAACTAAGATGGTAGAATGATCTAACCTAACCTAACCTAGGTACCATCTAACTACTAACTAATAACTAAGATGGTAGAATGATCTAACCCCTAACCCTAACCCTAAGGTACCATCTAACTACTAACTAATAACTAAGATGGTAGAATGATCTAACCCTAACCCTAACCCTAAGGTACCATCTAACTACTAACTAATAACTAAGATGGTAGAATGATCTAACCCTAACCCTAACCCTAAGGTACCATCTAACTACTAACTAATAACTAAGATGGTAGAATGATCTAACCCTAACCCTAACCCTAAGGTACCATCTAACTACTAACTAATAACTAAGATGGTAGAATGATCTAACCCTAACCCTAACCCTAAGGTACCATCTAACTACTAACTAATAACTAAGATGGTAGAATGATCTAACCCTAACCCTAACCCTAAGGTACCATCTAACTACTAACTAATAACTAAGATGGTAGAATGATCTAACCCTAACCCTAACCCTAAGGTACCATCTAACTACTAACTAATAACTAAGATGGTAGAATGATCTAACCCTAACCCTAACCCTAAGGTACCATCTAACTACTAACTAATAACTAAGATGGTAGAATGATCTAACCCTAACCCCTAACCCTAAGGTACCATCTAACTACTAACTAATAACTAAGATGGTAGAATGATCTAACCCTAACCCTAACCCTAAGGTACCATCTAACTACTAACTAATAACTAAGATGGTAGAATGATCTAACCCTAACCTAACCCTAAGGTACCATCTAACTACTAACTAATAACTAAGATGGTAGAATGATCTAACCCTAACCCTAACCCTAAGGTACCATCTAACTACTAACTAATAACTAAGATGGTAGAATGATCTAACCCTAACCCTAACCATCCTACTAACTAATCCACTAAGATGGTAGAATGATCTAACCCTAACCCTAACCCTAAGGTACCATCTAACTACTAACTAATAACTAAGATGGTAGAATGATCTAACCCACCTAACCCTAAGGTACCATCTAACTACTAACTAATAACTAAGATGGTAGAATGATCTAACCCTAACCCTAACGGTACCATCTAACTACTAACTAATAACTAAGATGGTAGAATGATCTAACCCTAACCCTAACCCTAAGGTACCATCTAACTACTAACTAATAACTAAGATGGTAGAATGATCTAACCCTAACCCTAACCCCTAGGTACCATCTAACTACTAACTAATAACTAAGATGGTAGAATGATCTAACCCTAACCCTAACCCTAAGGTACCATCTAACTACTAACTAATAACTAAGATGGTAGAATGATCTAACCCTAACCTAACCTAAGGTACCATCTAACTACTAACTAATAACTAAGATGGTAGAATGATCTAACCCTAACCCTAACCCTAAGGTACCATCTAACTACTAACTAATAACTAAGATGGTAGAATGATCTAACCCTAACCCTAACCCTAAGGTACCATCTAACTACTAACTAATAACTAAGATGGTAGAATGATCTAACCCTAACCCTAACCCTAAGGTACCATCTAACTACTAACTAATAACTAAGATGGTAGAATGATCTAACCCTAACCCTAACCTAAGGTACCATCTAACTACTAACTAATAACTAAGATGGTAGAATGATCTAACCCTAACCCTAACGGTACCATCTAACTACTAACTAATAACTAAGATGGTAGAATGATCTAACCCTAACCCTAACCCTAAGGTACCATCTAACTACTAACTAATAACTAAGATGGTAGAATGATCTAACCCTAACCCTAACCCAAGGTACCATCTAACTACTAACTAATAACTAAGATGGTAGAATGATCTAACCCTAACCCTAACCCTAAGGTACCATCTAACTACTAACTAATAACTAAGATGGTAGAATGATCTAACCCTAACCCTAACCCTAAGGTACCATCTAACTACTAACTAATAACTAAGATGGTAGAATGATCTAACCCTAACCCTAGGTACCATCTAACTACTAACTAATAACTAAGATGGTAGAATGATCTAACTCACCCTAACCTAACCCAAGGTACCATCTAACTACTAACTAATAACTAAGATGGTAGAATGATCTAACCCTAACCCTAACCAGGTACCATCTAACTACTAACTAATAACTAAGATGGTAGAATGATCTAACCCTAACCCTAACCCTAAGGTACCATCTAACTACTAACTAATAACTAAGATGGTAGAATGATCTAACCCTAACCCTAACCCTAAGGTACCATCTAACTACTAACTAATAACTAAGATGGTAGAATGATCTAACCCTAACCCTAACCCTAAGGTACCATCTAACTACTAACTAATAACTAAGATGGTAGAATGATCTAACCCTAACCCTAACCCTAAGGTACCATCTAACTACTAACTAATAACTAAGATGGTAGAATGATCTAACCCTAACCTAACCCTAAGGTACCATCTAACTACTAACTAATAACTAAGATGGTAGAATGATCTAACCCTAACCCTAACCCTAAGGTACCATCTAACTACTAACTAACTAAGATGGTAGAATGATCTAACCCTAACCTAACCTAAGGTACCATCTAACTACTAACTAATAACTAAGATGGTAGAATGATCTAACCCTAACCCTAACCCTAAGGTACCATCTAACTACTAACTAATAACTAAGATGGTAGAATGATCTAACCTAACCCTAACCCTAAGGTACCATCTAACTACTAACTAATAACTAAGATGGTAGAATGATCTAACCCTAACCCTACCTAAGGTACCATCTAACTACTAACTAATAACTAAGATGGTAGAATGATCTAACCCTAACCCTAACCTAAGGTACCATCTAACTACTAACTAATAACTAAGATGGTAGAATGATCTAACCCTAACCCTAACCCTAAGGTACCATCTAACTACTAACTAATAACTAAGATGGTAGAATGATCTAACCCTAACCCTAACCCTAAGGTACCATCTAACTACTAACTAATAACTAAGATGGTAGAATGATCTAACCCTAACCCTAACCGGTACCATCTAACTACTAACTAATAACTAAGATGGTAGAATGATCTAACCCCTAACCCTAACCCTAAGGTACCATCTAACTACTAACTAATAACTAAGATGGTAGAATGATCTAACCCTAACCCTAACCCTAAGGTACCATCTAACTACTAACTAATAACTAAGATGGTAGAATGATCTAACCCTAACCCTAACCCTAAGGTACCATCTAACTACTAACTAATAACTAAGATGGTAGAATGATCTAACCCTAACCCTAACCCTAAGGTACCATCTAACTACTAACTAATAACTAAGATGGTAGAATGATCTAACCCTAACCCTAACCCTAAGGTACCATCTAACTACTAACTAATAACTAAGATGGTAGAATGATCTAACCCTAACCCTAACCCTAAGGTACCATCTAACTACTAACTAATAACTAAGATGGTAGAATGATCTAACCCTAACCCTAACCCTAAGGTACCATCTAACTACTAACTAATAACTAAGATGGTAGAATGATCTAACCCTAACCCTAACCCTAAGGTACCATCTAACTACTAACTAATAACTAAGATGGTAGAATGATCTAACCCTAACCCTAAGGTACCATCTAACTACTAACTAATAACTAAGATGGTAGAATGATCTAACCCTAACCCTACTAAGGTACCATCTAACTACTAACTAATAACTAAGATGGTAGAATGATCTAACCCTAACCCTAACCCTAAGGTACCATCTAACTACTAACTAATAACTAAGATGGTAGAATGATCTAACCCTAACCCTAACCCTAAGGTACCATCTAACTACTAACTAATAACTAAGATGGTAGAATGATCTAACCCTAACCCTAACGGTACCATCTAACTACTAACTAATAACTAAGATGGTAGAATGATCTAACCTAACCCTAACCCTAAGGTACCATCTAACTACTAACTAATAACTAAGATGGTAGAATGATCTAACCCTAACCCTAACCTAAGGTACCATCTAACTACTAACTAATAACTAAGATGGTAGAATGATCTAACCCTAACCCTAACCAGGTACCATCTAACTACTAACTAATAACTAAGATGGTAGAATGATCTAACCCTAACCCTAACCCTAAGGTACCATCTAACTACTAACTAATAACTAAGATGGTAGAATGATCTAACCTAACCCTAACCCTAAGGTACCATCTAACTACTAACTAATAACTAAGATGGTAGAATGATCTAACCCTAACCCTAACCCTAAGGTACCATCTAACTACTAACTAATAACTAAGATGGTAGAATGATCTAACCCTAACCCTAACCCTAAGGTACCATCTAACTACTAACTAATAACTAAGATGGTAGAATGATCTAACCCCCTAACCCTAAGGTACCATCTAACTACTAACTAATAACTAAGATGGTAGAATGATCTAACCCTAACCCTAACCCTAAGGTACCATCTAACTACTAACTAATAACTAAGATGGTAGAATGATCTAACCCTAACCCTAACCTAAGGTACCATCTAACTACTAACTAATAACTAAGATGGTAGAATGATCTAACCCTAACCCTAACCCTAAGGTACCATCTAACTACTAACTAATAACTAAGATGGTAGAATGATCTAACCCTAACCCTAACCCTAAGGTACCATCTAACTACTAACTAATAACTAAGATGGTAGAATGATCTAACCCTAACCCTAACCCTAAGGTACCATCTAACTACTAACTAATAACTAAGATGGTAGAATGATCTAACCCTAACCCTAACCTTAGGTACCATCTAACTACTAACTAATAACTAAGATGGTAGAATGATCTAACCTAACCTAACCCTAAGGTACCATCTAACTACTAACTAATAACTAAGATGGTAGAATGATCTAACCCTAACCCTAACCCTAAGGTACCATCTAACTACTAACTAATAACTAAGATGGTAGAATGATCTAACCCTAACCCTAACCCTAAGGTACCATCTAACTACTAACTAATAACTAAGATGGTAGAATGATCTAACCCCTAACCCTAACCCTAAGGTACCATCTAACTACTAACTAATAACTAAGATGGTAGAATGATCTAACCCTAACCCTAACCCTAAGGTACCATCTAACTACTAACTAATAACTAAGATGGTAGAATGATCTAACCCTAACCCTAACCCTAAGGTACCATCTAACTACTAACTAATAACTAAGATGGTAGAATGATCTAACCACCTAACCCTAACCCTAAGGTACCATCTAACTACTAACTAATAACTAAGATGGTAGAATGATCTAACCCTAACCCTAACCCAAGGTACCATCTAACTACTAACTAATAACTAAGATGGTAGAATGATCTAACCCTAACCCTAACCCTAAGGTACCATCTAACTACTAACTAATAACTAAGATGGTAGAATGATCTAACCCTAACCCTAACCCTAAGGTACCATCTAACTACTAACTAATAACTAAGATGGTAGAATGATCTAACCCTAACCCTAACCCTAAGGTACCATCTAACTACTAACTAATAACTAAGATGGTAGAATGATCTAACCCTAACCCTAAGGTACCATCTAACTACTAACTAATAACTAAGATGGTAGAATGATCTAACCCTAACCCTAACCCTAAGGTACCATCTAACTACTAACTAATAACTAAGATGGTAGAATGATCTAACCCTAACCCTAACCCTAAGGTACCATCTAACTACTAACTAATAACTAAGATGGTAGAATGATCTAACCCTAACCCTAACCCTAAGGTACCATCTAACTACTAACTAATAACTAAGATGGTAGAATGATCTAACCTCAACCCTAACCCTAAGGTACCATCTAACTACTAACTAATAACTAAGATGGTAGAATGATCTAACCCTAACCCTAACCCTAAGGTACCATCTAACTACTAACTAATAACTAAGATGGTAGAATGATCTAACCCTAACCCTAAGGTACCATCTAACTACTAACTAATAACTAAGATGGTAGAATGATCTAACCCTAACCCTAACCCTAAGGTACCATCTAACTACTAACTAATAACTAAGATGGTAGAATGATCTAACCCTAACCTAACCCTAAGGTACCATCTAACTACTAACTAATAACTAAGATGGTAGAATGATCTAACCCTAACCCTAACCCTAAGGTACCATCTAACTACTAACTAATACTAAGATGGTAGAATGATCTAACCCTAACCCTAACCCTAAGGTACCATCTAACTACTAACTAATAACTAAGATGGTAGAATGATCTAACCCTAACCCTAACCCTAAGGTACCATCTAACTACTAACTAATAACTAAGATGGTAGAATGATCTAACCCTAACCCTAACCGGTACCATCTAACTACTAACTAATAACTAAGATGGTAGAATGATCTAACCCTAACCCTAACCTAAGGTACCATCTAACTACTAACTAATAACTAAGATGGTAGAATGATCTAACCCTAACCCTAACGGTACCATCTAACTACTAACTAATAACTAAGATGGTAGAATGATCTAACCCAACCCTAACCCTAAGGTACCATCTAACTACTAACTAATAACTAAGATGGTAGAATGATCTAACCCTAACCCTAACCTAAGGTACCATCTAACTACTAACTAATAACTAAGATGGTAGAATGATCTAACCCTAACCCTAACCCTAAGGTACCATCTAACTACTAACTAATAACTAAGATGGTAGAATGATCTAACCCTAACCCTAACCCTAAGGTACCATCTAACTACTAACTAATAACTAAGATGGTAGAATGATCTAACCCTAACCTAACCCTAAGGTACCATCTAACTACTAACTAATAACTAAGATGGTAGAATGATCTAACCCTAACCCTAACCTAAGGTACCATCTAACTACTAACTAATAACTAAGATGGTAGAATGATCTAACCCTAACCCTAAGGTACCATCTAACTACTAACTAATAACTAAGATGGTAGAATGATCTAACCCTAACCCCTAACCCTAAGGTACCATCTAACTACTAACTAATAACTAAGATGGTAGAATGATCTAACCCTAACCTAACCCTAAGGTACCATCTAACTACTAACTAATAACTAAGATGGTAGAATGATCTAACCCTAACCCTAAGGTACCATCTAACTACTAACTAATAACTAAGATGGTAGAATGATCTAACCCCTAACCCTAACCCTAAGGTACCATCTAACTACTAACTAATAACTAAGATGGTAGAATGATCTAACCCTAACCCTAAGGTACCATCTAACTACTAACTAATAACTAAGATGGTAGAATGATCTAACCCTAACCCTAACCTAAGGTACCATCTAACTACTAACTAATAACTAAGATGGTAGAATGATCTAACCCTAACCTAACCCTAAGGTACCATCTAACTACTAACTAATAACTAAGATGGTAGAATGATCTAACCCTAACCCTAACCCTAAGGTACCATCTAACTACTAACTAATAACTAAGATGGTAGAATGATCTAACCCTAACCCTAACCCTAAGGTACCATCTAACTACTAACTAATAACTAAGATGGTAGAATGATCCAACCCTAACCCTAACCCTAAGGTACCATCTAACTACTAACTAATAACTAAGATGGTAGAATGATCTAACCTAACCTAACCCTAAGGTACCATCTAACTACTAACTAATAACTAAGATAGTAGAATGATCTAACCCTAACCCTAACCCTAAGGTACCATCTAACTACTAACTAATAACTAAGATGGTAGAATGATCTAACCCTAACCCTAACCCTAAGGTACCATCTAACTACTAACTAATAACTAAGATGGTAGAATGATCTAACCTAACCTAACCTAAGGTACCATCTAACTACTAACTAATAACTAAGATGGTAGAATGATCTAACCCTAACCCTAACCCTAAGGTACCATCTAACTACTAACTAATAACTAAGATGGTAGAATGATCTAACCCTAACCCTAACCCTAAGGTACCATCTAACTACTAACTAATAACTAAGATGGTAGAATGATCTAACCCTAACCCTAACCCTAAGGTACCATCTAACTACTAACTAATAACTAAGATGGTAGAATGATCTAACCCTAACCCTAACCCTAAGGTACCATCTAACTACTAACTAATAACTAAGATGGTAGAATGATCTAACCCTAACCCTAACCCTAAGGTACCATCTAACTACTAACTAATAACTAAGATGGTAGAATGATCTAACCCTAACCCTAACCCTAAGGTACCATCTAACTACTAACTAATAACTAAGATGGTAGAATGATCTAACCCTAACCCTAACCCTAAGGTACCATCTAACTACTAACTAATAACTAAGATGGTAGAATGATCTAACCCTAACCCTAACCCTAAGGTACCATCTAACTACTAACTAATAACTAAGATGGTAGAATGATCTAACCTAACCCTAACCCTAAGGTACCATCTAACTACTAACTAATAACTAAGATGGTAGAATGATCTAACCCTAACCCTAACCCTAAGGTACCATCTAACTACTAACTAATAACTAAGATGGTAGAATGATCTAACCCTAACCCTAACCCTAAGGTACCATCTAACTACTAACTAATAACTAAGATGGTAGAATGATCTAACCCTAACCCTAACCCTAAGGTACCATCTAACTACTAACTAATAACTAAGATGGTAGAATGATCTAACCCTAACCCTAACCCTAAGGTACCATCTAACTACTAACTAATAACTAAGATGGTAGAATGATCTAACCCTAACCCTAACCCTAAGGTACCATCTAACTACTAACTAATAACTAAGATGGTAGAATGATCTAACCCTAACCCTAACCCTAAGGTACCATCTAACTACTAACTAATAACTAAGATGGTAGAATGATCTAACCCTAACCCTAACCCTAAGGTACCATCTAACTACTAACTAATAACTAAGATGGTAGAATGATCTAACCCTAACCCAACCAAGGTACCATCTAACTACTAACTAATAACTAAGATGGTAGAATGATCTAACCCTAACCCTAACCCTAAGGTACCATCTAACTACTAACTAATAACTAAGATGGTAGAATGATCTAACCCTAACCCTAACCCTAAGGTACCATCTAACTACTAACTAATAACTAAGATGGTAGAATGATCTAACCCTAACCTAACCCTAAGGTACCATCTAACTACTAACTAATAACTAAGATGGTAGAATGATCTAACCCTAACCCTAACCCTAAGGTACCATCTAACTACTAACTAATAACTAAGATGGTAGAATGATCTAACCCTAACCTAACCCTAAGGTACCATCTAACTACTAACTAATAACTAAGATGGTAGAATGATCTAACCTAACCCTAACCCTAAGGTACCATCTAACTACTAACTAATAACTAAGATGGTAGAATGATCTAACCCCTAACCCTAACCCTAAGGTACCATCTAACTACTAACTAATAACTAAGATGGTAGAATGATCTAACCCTAACCCTAACCCTAAGGTACCATCTAACTACTAACTAATAACTAAGATGGTAGAATGATCTAACCCTAACCCTAACCCTAAGGTACCATCTAACTACTAACTAATAACTAAGATGGTAGAATGATCTAACCCTAACCTAACCCTAAGGTACCATCTAACTACTAACTAATAACTAAGATGGTAGAATGATCTAACCCTAACCCTAACCTAAGGTACCATCTAACTACTAACTAATAACTAAGATGGTAGAATGATCTAACCCTAACCCTAACCCTAAGGTACCATCTAACTACTAACTAATAACTAAGATGGTAGAATGATCTAACCCTAACCCTAACCCTAAGGTACCATCTAACTACTAACTAATAACTAAGATGGTAGAATGATCTAACCCTAACCCTAAGGTACCATCTAACTACTAACTAATAACTAAGATGGTAGAATGATCTAACCCTAACCCTAACCCTAAGGTACCATCTAACTACTAACTAATAACTAAGATGGTAGAATGATCTAACCCTAACCCTAAAGGTACCATCTAACTACTAACTAATAACTAAGATGGTAGAATGATCTAACCCTAACCCTAACCCTAAGGTACCATCTAACTACTAACTAATAACTAAGATGGTAGAATGATCTAACCCTAACCTAACCCTAAGGTACCATCTAACTACTAACTAATAACTAAGATGGTAGAATGATCTAACCCTAACCCTAACCCTAAGGTACCATCTAACTACTAACTAATAACTAAGATGGTAGAATGATCTAACCCAACCCTAACCCTAAGGTACCATCTAACTACTAACTAATAACTAAGATGGTAGAATGATCTAACCCTAACCCTAACCCTAAGGTACCATCTAACTACTAACTAATAACTAAGATGGTAGAATGATCTAACCCTAACCCTAACCCTAAGGTACCATCTAACTACTAACTAATAACTAAGATGGTAGAATGATCTAACCCTAACCCTAACCCTAAGGTACCATCTAACTACTAACTAATAACTAAGATGGTAGAATGATCTAACCCTAACCCTAACCCTAAGGTACCATCTAACTACTAACTAATAACTAAGATGGTAGAATGATCTAACCCTAACCCTAACCTAAGGTACCATCTAACTACTAACTAATAACTAAGATGGTAGAATGATCTAACCCTAACCCTAACCCTAAGGTACCATCTAACTACTAACTAATAACTAAGATGGTAGAATGATCTAACCCTAACCCTAACCCTAAGGTACCATCTAACTACTAACTAATAACTAAGATGGTAGAATGATCTAACCCTAACCCTAACCCTAAGGTACCATCTAACTACTAACTAATAACTAAGATGGTAGAATGATCTAACCCTAACCCTAACCCTAAGGTACCATCTAACTACTAACTAATAACTAAGATGGTAGAATGATCTAACCCTAACCCCTAACCCTAAGGTACCATCTAACTACTAACTAATAACTAAGATGGTAGAATGATCTAACCCTAACCCCTAACCCTAAGGTACCATCTAACTACTAACTAATAACTAAGATGGTAGAATGATCTAACCCTAACCCTAACCCTAAGGTACCATCTAACTACTAACTAATAACTAAGATGGTAGAATGATCTAACCCTAACCCTAACCCTAAGGTACCATCTAACTACTAACTAATAACTAAGATGGTAGAATGATCTAACCCTAACCTAACCCTAAGGTACCATCTAACTACTAACTAATAACTAAGATGGTAGAATGATCTAACCCTAACCCTAACCCTAAGGTACCATCTAACTACTAACTAATAACTAAGATGGTAGAATGATCTAACCCTAACCCTAACCTAAGGTACCATCTAACTACTAACTAATAACTAAGATGGTAGAATGATCTAACCCTAACCCTAACCCTAAGGTACCATCTAACTACTAACTAATAACTAAGATGGTAGAATGATCTAACCCTAACCCTAACCCTAAGGTACCATCTAACTACTAACTAATAACTAAGATGGTAGAATGATCTAACCCTAACCCTAACCCTAAGGTACCATCTAACTACTAACTAATAACTAAGATGGTAGAATGATCTAACCCCTAACCCTAACGGTACCATCTAACTACTAACTAATAACTAAGATGGTAGAATGATCTAACCCCTAACCCTAACCCTAAGGTACCATCTAACTACTAACTAATAACTAAGATGGTAGAATGATCTAACCCTAACCCTAACCCTAAGGTACCATCTAACTACTAACTAATAACTAAGATGGTAGAATGATCTAACCCTAACCCTAACCCTAAGGTACCATCTAACTACTAACTAATAACTAAGATGGTAGAATGATCTAACCCTAACCCTAACCCTAAGGTACCATCTAACTACTAACTAATAACTAAGATGGTAGAATGATCTAACCCTAACCCTAACCCTAAGGTACCATCTAACTACTAACTAATAACTAAGATGGTAGAATGATCTAACCCTAACCCTAACCCTAAGGTACCATCTAACTACTAACTAATAACTAAGATGGTAGAATGATCTAACCCTAACCCTAACCCTAAGGTACCATCTAACTACTAACTAATAACTAAGATGGTAGAATGATCTAACCCTAACCCTAACCTAAGGTACCATCTAACTACTAACTAATAACTAAGATGGTAGAATGATCTAACCCTAACCCTAACGGTACCATCTAACTACTAACTAATAACTAAGATGGTAGAATGATCTAACCCTAACCCTAACCTAAGGTACCATCTAACTACTAACTAATAACTAAGATGGTAGAATGATCTAACCCTAACCCTAACCCTAAGGTACCATCTAACTACTAACTAATAACTAAGATGGTAGAATGATCTAACCCTAACCCTAACCCTAAGGTACCATCTAACTACTAACTAATAACTAAGATGGTAGAATGATCTAACCCTAACCCTAACCCTAAGGTACCATCTAACTACTAACTAATAACTAAGATGGTAGAATGATCACCCTAACCCTAACCCTAAGGTACCATCTAACTACTAACTAATAACTAAGATGGTAGAATGATCTAACCCTAACCCTAACCCTAAGGTACCATCTAACTACTAACTAATAACTAAGATGGTAGAATGATCTAACCCTAACCCTAACCCTAAGGTACCATCTAACTACTAACTAATAACTAAGATGGTAGAATGATCTAACCCTAACCCTAACCTAAGGTACCATCTAACTACTAACTAATAACTAAGATGGTAGAATGATCTAACCCTAACCCTAACCCTAAGGTACCATCTAACTACTAACTAATAACTAAGATGGTAGAATGATCTAACCCAACCCTAACCCTAAGGTACCATCTAACTACTAACTAATAACTAAGATGGTAGAATGATCTAACCCTAACCCTAACCCTAAGGTACCATCTAACTACTAACTAATAACTAAGATGGTAGAATGATCTAACCCTAACCCTAACCCTAAGGTACCATCTAACTACTAACTAATAACTAAGATGGTAGAATGATCTAACCCTAACCCTAACCCTAAGGTACCATCTAACTACTAACTAATAACTAAGATGGTAGAATGATCTAACCCTAACCCTAACCCTAAGGTACCATCTAACTACTAACTAATAACTAAGATGGTAGAATGATCTAACCCTAACCCTAACCCTAAGGTACCATCTAACTACTAACTAATAACTAAGATGGTAGAATGATCTAACCCTAACCCTAACCCTAAGGTACCATCTAACTACTAACTAATAACTAAGATGGTAGAATGATCTAACCCTAACCCTAACCCTAAGGTACCATCTAACTACTAACTAATAACTAAGATGGTAGAATGATCTAACCCTAACCCTAACCCTAAGGTACCATCTAACTACTAACTAATAACTAAGATGGTAGAATGATCTAACCCTAACCCCTAAGGTACCATCTAACTACTAACTAATAACTAAGATGGTAGAATGATCTAACCCTAACCCTAACCCTAAGGTACCATCTAACTACTAACTAATAACTAAGATGGTAGAATGATCTAACCCTAACCCTAACCCTAAGGTACCATCTAACTACTAACTAATAACTAAGATGGTAGAATGATCTAACCCTAACCCTAACCTAAGGTACCATCTAACTACTAACTAATAACTAAGATGGTAGAATGATCTAACCCTAACCCTAACCCTAAGGTACCATCTAACTACTAACTAATAACTAAGATGGTAGAATGATCTAACCCTAACCCTAACCCTAAGGTACCATCTAACTACTAACTAATAACTAAGATGGTAGAATGATCTAACCCTAACCAACCAAGGTACCATCTAACTACTAACTAATAACTAAGATGGTAGAATGATCTAACCCAACCCTAACCCTAAGGTACCATCTAACTACTAACTAATAACTAAGATGGTAGAATGATCTAACCCTAACCCTAACCCTAAGGTACCATCTAACTACTAACTAATAACTAAGATGGTAGAATGATCTAACCCTAACCCTAACCCTAAGGTACCATCTAACTACTAACTAATAACTAAGATGGTAGAATGATCTAACCCTAACCCTAACCCTAAGGTACCATCTAACTACTAACTAATAACTAAGATGGTAGAATGATCTAACCCTAACCCTAACCCTAAGGTACCATCTAACTACTAACTAATAACTAAGATGGTAGAATGATCTAACCCTAACCCTAACCCTAAGGTACCATCTAACTACTAACTAATAACTAAGATGGTAGAATGATCTAACCCTAACCCTAACCCTAAGGTACCATCTAACTACTAACTAATAACTAAGATGGTAGAATGATCTAACCCTAACCCTAACCTTAAGGTACCATCTAACTACTAACTAATAACTAAGATGGTAGAATGATCTAACCCTAACCCTAACCCTAAGGTACCATCTAACTACTAACTAATAACTAAGATGGTAGAATGATCTAACCCTAACCCTAACCCTAAGGTACCATCTAACTACTAACTAATAACTAAGATGGTAGAATGATCTAACCCCTAACCCTAACCCTAAGGTACCATCTAACTACTAACTAATAACTAAGATGGTAGAATGATCTAACCCCTAACCTAAGGTACCATCTAACTACTAACTAATAACTAAGATGGTAGAATGATCTAACCCTAACCCTAACCCTAAGGTACCATCTAACTACTAACTAATAACTAAGATGGTAGAATGATCTAACCCCTAACCCTAACCCTAAGGTACCATCTAACTACTAACTAATAACTAAGATGGTAGAATGATCTAACCCCTAACCCTAACCCTAAGGTACCATCTAACTACTAACTAATAACTAAGATGGTAGAATGATCTAACCCTAACCCTAAGGTACCATCTAACTACTAACTAATAACTAAGATGGTAGAATGATCTAACCCTAACCCTAACCCTAAGGTACCATCTAACTACTAACTAATAACTAAGATGGTAGAATGATCTAACCCTAACCCTAACCCTAAGGTACCATCTAACTACTAACTAATAACTAAGATGGTAGAATGATCTAACCCTAACCCTAACCCTAAGGTACCATCTAACTACTAACTAATAACTAAGATGGTAGAATGATCTAACCCAACCCTAACCCTAAGGTACCATCTAACTACTAACTAATAACTAAGATGGTAGAATGATCTAACCCTAACCCTAACCCTAAGGTACCATCTAACTACTAACTAATAACTAAGATGGTAGAATGATCTAACCCTAACCCTAACCCTAAGGTACCATCTAACTACTAACTAATAACTAAGATGGTAGAATGATCTAACCCTAACCCTAACCCTAAGGTACCATCTAACTACTAACTAATAACTAAGATGGTAGAATGATCTAACCCTAACCCTAACCCTAAGGTACCATCTAACTACTAACTAATAACTAAGATGGTAGAATGATCTAACCCTAACCCTAACCCTAAGGTACCATCTAACTACTAACTAATAACTAAGATGGTAGAATGATCTAACCCTAACCCTAACCGGTACCATCTAACTACTAACTAATAACTAAGATGGTAGAATGATCTAACCCTAACCCTAAGGTACCATCTAACTACTAACTAATAACTAAGATGGTAGAATGATCTAACCCAACCCTAACCCTAAGGTACCATCTAACTACTAACTAATAACTAAGATGGTAGAATGATCTAACCCTAACCCTAACCCTAAGGTACCATCTAACTACTAACTAATAACTAAGATGGTAGAATGATCTAACCCTAACCCTAACCCTAAGGTACCATCTAACTACTAACTAATAACTAAGATGGTAGAATGATCTAACCCTAACCCTAACCCTAAGGTACCATCTAACTACTAACTAATAACTAAGATGGTAGAATGATCTAACCCTAACCCCTAAGGTACCATCTAACTACTAACTAATAACTAAGATGGTAGAATGATCTAACCCTAACCCTAACCCTAAGGTACCATCTAACTACTAACTAATAACTAAGATGGTAGAATGATCTAACCCTAACCCTAACCCTAAGGTACCATCTAACTACTAACTAATAACTAAGATGGTAGAATGATCTAACCCTAACCCTAAGGTACCATCTAACTACTAACTAATAACTAAGATGGTAGAATGATCTAACCCTAACCCTAACCCTAAGGTACCATCTAACTACTAACTAATAACTAAGATGGTAGAATGATCTAACCCTAACCCTAACCTAAGGTACCATCTAACTACTAACTAATAACTAAGATGGTAGAATGATCTAACCCTAACCCTAAGGTACCATCTAACTACTAACTAATAACTAAGATGGTAGAATGATCTAACCCTAACCCTAACCCTAAGGTACCATCTAACTACTAACTAATAACTAAGATGGTAGAATGATCTAACCCTAACCCTAACCCTAAGGTACCATCTAACTACTAACTAATAACTAAGATGGTAGAATGATCTAACCTAACCCTAACCCTAAGGTACCATCTAACTACTAACTAATAACTAAGATGGTAGAATGATCTAACCCTAACCAACCCTAAGGTACCATCTAACTACCAACTAATAACTAAGATGGTAGAATGATCTAACCCTAACCCTAACCCTAAGGTACCATCTAACTACTAACTAATAACTAAGATGGTAGAATGATCTAACCCTAACCCTAACCCTAAGGTACCATCTAACTACTAACTAATAACTAAGATGGTAGAATGATCTAACCCTAACCCTAAGGTACCATCTAACTACTAACTAATAACTAAGATGGTAGAATGATCTAACCCCTAACCCTAAGGTACCATCTAACTACTAACTAATAACTAAGATGGTAGAATGATCTAACCTATAACCCTAAGGTACCATCTAACTACTAACTAATAACTAAGATGGTAGAATGATCTAACCCTAACCCTAAGGTACCATCTAACTACTAACTAATAACTAAGATGGTAGAATGATCTAACCCTAACCCTAACCCTAAGGTACCATCTAACTACTAACTAATAACTAAGATGGTAGAATGATCTAACCCTAACCCTAACCCTAAGGTACCATCTAACTACTAACTAATAACTAAGATGGTAGAATGATCTAACCCTAACCCTAACCCTAAGGTACCATCTAACTACTAACTAATAACTAAGATGGTAGAATGATCTAACCCTAACCCTAACCCTAAGGTACCATCTAACTACTAACTAATAACTAAGATGGTAGAATGATCTAACCCTAACCTAACCCTAAGGTACCATCTAACTACTAACTAATAACTAAGATGGTAGAATGATCTAACCCTAACCCTAACCGGTACCATCTAACTACTAACTAATAACTAAGATGGTAGAATGATCTAACCCTAACCCTAACCCTAAGGTACCATCTAACTACTAACTAATAACTAAGATGGTAGAATGATCTAACCCTAACCCTAAGGTACCATCTAACTACTAACTAATAACTAAGATGGTAGAATGATCTAACCTAACCTAACCCTAAGGTACCATCAACTACTAACTAATAACTAAGATGGTAGAATGATCTAACCCCTAACCCTAACCCTAAGGTACCATCTAACTACTAACTAATAACTAAGATGGTAGAATGATCTAACCCCTAACCCTAACCCTAAGGTACCATCTAACTACTAACTAATAACTAAGATGGTAGAATGATCTAACCCTAACCCTAACCCTAAGGTACCATCTAACTACTAACTAATAACTAAGATGGTAGAATGATCTAACCCCTAACCCTAACCTAAGGTACCATCTAACTACTAACTAATAACTAAGATGGTAGAATGATCTAACCCTAACCCTAACCCTAAGGTACCATCTAACTACTAACTAATAACTAAGATGGTAGAATGATCTAACCCTAACCCTAACCCTAAGGTACCATCTAACTACAACTAATAACTAAGATGGTAGAATGATCTAACCCTAACCCTAACCCTAAGGTACCATCTAACTACTAACTAATAACTAAGATGGTAGAATGATCTAACCCTAACCCTAACGGTACCATCTAACTACTAACTAATAACTAAGATGGTAGAATGATCTAACCCTAACCCTAACCCAGGTACCATCTAACTACTAACTAATAACTAAGATGGTAGAATGATCTAACCCTAACCCTAACCCTAAGGTACCATCTAACTACTAACTAATAACTAAGATGGTAGAATGATCTAACCCAACCCTAACCCTAAGGTACCATCTAACTACTAACTAATAACTAAGATGGTAGAATGATCTAACCCTAACCCTAACCCTAAGGTACCATCTAACTACTAACTAATAACTAAGATGGTAGAATGATCTAACCCTAACCCTAACCCTAAGGTACCATCTAACTACTAACTAATAACTAAGATGGTAGAATGATCTAACCCTAACCTACCCTAAGGTACCATCTAACTACTAACTAATAACTAAGATGGTAGAATGATCTAACCCTAACCCTAAGGTACCATCTAACTACTAACTAATAACTAAGATGGTAGAATGATCTAACCCTAACCCTAACCCTAAGGTACCATCTAACTACTAACTAATAACTAAGATGGTAGAATGATCTAACCCTAACCCTAACCCTAAGGTACCATCTAACTACTAACTAATAACTAAGATGGTAGAATGATCTAACCTAACCTAACCCTAAGGTACCATCTAACTACTAACTAATAACTAAGATGGTAGAATGATCTAACCCTAACCCTAAGGTACCATCTAACTACTAACTAATAACTAAGATGGTAGAATGATCTAACCCTAACCCTAACCAAGGTACCATCTAACTACTAACTAATAACTAAGATGGTAGAATGATCTAACCCTAACCCTAACCCTAAGGTACCATCTAACTACTAACTAATAACTAAGATGGTAGAATGATCTTAACCCAACCCTAACCCTAAGGTACCATCTAACTACTAACTAATAACTAAGATGGTAGAATGATCTAACCCTAACCTAACCCTAAGGTACCATCTAACTACTAACTAATAACTAAGATGGTAGAATGATCTAACCCTAACCTACAAGGTACCATCTAACTACTAACTAATAACTAAGATGGTAGAATGATCTAACCCCTAACCCTAAGGTACCATCTAACTACTAACTAATAACTAAGATGGTAGAATGATCTAACCCTAACCCTAACCCTAAGGTACCATCTAACTACTAACTAATAACTAAGATGGTAGAATGATCTAACCCTAACCCTAACCCTAAGGTACCATCTAACTACTAACTAATAACTAAGATGGTAGAATGATCTAACCCTAACCCTAACCCTAAGGTACCATCTAACTACTAACTAATAACTAAGATGGTAGAATGATCTAACCCTAACCCTAACCCTAAGGTACCATCTAACTACTAACTAATAACTAAGATGGTAGAATGATCTAACCCTAACCCTAACCCTAAAGGTACCATCTAACTACTAACTAATAACTAAGATGGTAGAATGATCTAATTCTAACCCTAACCCTAAGGTACCATCTAACTACTAACTAATAACTAAGATGGTAGAATGATCTAACCCTAACCCTAACCCTAAGGTACCATCTAACTACTAACTAATAACTAAGATGGTAGAATGATCTAACCCTAACCCTAACGGTACCATCAACTACTAACTAATAACTAAGATGGTAGAATGATCTAACCTAACCCTAACCCTAAGGTACCATCTAACTACTAACTAATAACTAAGATGGTAGAATGATCTAACCCTAACCCTAACCCTAAGGTACCATCTAACTACTAACTAATAACTAAGATGGTAGAATGATCTAACCCTAACCCTAAGGTACCATCTAACTACTAACTAAAACTAAGATGGTAGAATGATCAACCCTAACCCTAACCTAAGGTACCATCTAACTACTAACTAATAACTAAGATGGTAGAATGATCTAACCCTAACCCTAACCCTAAGGTACCATCCACACTACTAACTAATAACTAAGATGGTAGAATGATCTAACCCTAACCCTAACCCTAAGGTACCATCTAACTACTAACTAATAACTAAGATGGTAGAATGATCTAACCCTAACCTAACCCTAAGGTACCATCTAACTACTAACTAATAACTAAGATGGTAGAAGATAATCTAACCCTAACCCTAAGGTACCATCTAACTACTAACTAATAACTAAGATAGTAGAATGATCTAACCTAACCCTAACCCTAAGGTACCATCTAACTACTATACTAATAACTAAGATGGTAGAATGATCTAACCTAACCCTAACCCTAAGGTACCATCTAACTACTAACTAATAACTAAGATGGTAGAATGATCTAACCCTAACCTAACCCTAAGGTACCATCTAACTACTAACTAATAACTAAGATGGTAGAATGATCTAACCCTAACCCTAACCCTAAGGTACCATCTAACTACTAACTAATAACTAAGATGGTAGAATGATCTAACCCTAACCCTAACCCTCAAAGGTACCATCTAACTACTAACTAATAACTAAGATGGTAGAATGATCTAACCCTAACCCTAACCCTAAGGTACCATCTAACTACTAACTAATAACTAAGATGGTAGAATGATCTAACCCTAACCCTAAGGCACCATCTAACTACTAACTACTAAGATGGTAGAATGATCTAACCCTAACCCTAACCCAAAGGTACCATCTAACTACTAACTAATAACTAAGATAGTAGAATGATCTAACCTAACCCTAACCCTAAGGTACCATCTA
The DNA here is from genome assembly GCF_020615455.1 of Coregonus clupeaformis. NCBI lineage: Eukaryota > Metazoa > Chordata > Actinopteri > Salmoniformes > Salmonidae > Coregonus > Coregonus clupeaformis. The sequence goes on along the minus strand of NW_025534341.1, from coordinate 8,634 downwards.
ACTACTAACTAATAACTAAGATGGTAGAATGATCTAACCCTAACCCTAACCTAAGGTACCATCTAACTACTAACTAATAACTAAGATAGTAGAATGATCTAACCCTAACCCTAACCCTAAGGTACCATCTAACTACTAACTAAACTAAGATGGTAGAATGATCTAACCCCTAACCTTAACCTACCATCTAACTACTAACTAATAACTAAGATGGTAGAATGATCCCTAACCCTAACCCTAACCCTAAGGTACCATTCAACTACTAACTAATAACTAAGATGGTAGAATGATCTAACCCTAACCCTAACCCTAGGTACCATCTAACTACTAACTAATAACTAAGATGGTAGAATGATCTAACCCTAACCCTAACCCTAAGGTACCATCTAACTACTAACTAATAACTAAGATGGTAGAATGATCTAACCCTAACCCTAACCCTAAGGTACCATCTAAATACTAACTAATTGGTAAAATGTGTTAAATGAAGATTGATTAAATGGTTTAAAAAAAGTAAAAACATTCAAGTTTGGCAGTTAGCCAAGCAGCAACAAACAGCACAGCGCAGCAGCACGGACACAAGTGATGAAGTGACTGAAGTTTTCAATCTCAAAGGTTCAACAAATAACGTTTTATTATGGTTAGGGGTAATTGACAAGTTGAATCAGGTTTTTGCCTTAGCCAGCACCATCTGCAGGTAGCCCTGCCCCCTGGTAAACAGTGTATTATGGTTAGGGGTAATTGACAAGTTGAATCAGGTTTTTGCCTTAGCCAGCACCATCTGCAGGTAGCCCTGCCCCCTGGTAAACAGTGTATTATGGTTAGGGGTAATTGACAAGTTGAATCAGGTTTTTGCCTTAGCCAGCACCATCTGCAGGTAGCCCTGCCCCCTGGTAAACAGTGTATTATGGTTAGGGGTAATTGACAAGTTGAATCAGGTTTTTGCCTTAGCCAGCACCATCTGCAGGTAGCCCTGCCCCCTGGTAAACAGTGTATTATGGTTAGGGGTAATTGACAAGTTGAATCAGGTTTTTGCCTTAGCCAGCACCATCTGCAGGTAGCCCTGCCCCCTGGTAAACAGTGTATTATGGTTAGGGGTAATTGACAAGTTGAATCAGGTTTTTGCCTTAGCCAGCACCATCTGCAGGTAGCCCTGCCCCCCTGGTAAACAGTGTATTATGGTTAGGGGTAATTGACAAGTTGAATCAGGTTTTTGCCTTAGCCAGCACCATCTGCAGGTAGCCCTGCCCCCTGGTAAACAGTGTATTATGGTTAGGGGTAATTGACAAGTTGAATCAGGTTTTGCCTTAGCCAGCACCATCTGCAGGTAGCCCTGCCCCCTGGTAAACAGTGTATTATGGTTAGGGGTAATTGACAAGTTGAATCAGGTTTTTGCCTTAGCCAGCACCATCTGCAGGTAGCCCTGCCCCCTGGTAAACAGTGTATTATGGTTAGGGGGTAATTGACAAGTTGAATCAGGTTTTTTGCCTTAGCCAGCACCATCTGCAGGTAGCCCTGCCCCCTGGTAAACAGTGTATTATGGTTAGGGGTAATTGACAAGTTGAATCAGGTTTTGCCTTAGCCAGCACCATCTGCAGGTAGCCCTGCCCCCTGGTAAACAGTGTATTATGGTTAGGGGTAATTGACAAGTTGAATCAGGTTTTTGCCTTAGCCAGCACCATCTGCAGGTAGCCCTGCCCCCTGGTAAACAGTGTATTATGGTTAGGGGTAATTGACAAGTTGAATCAGGTTTTTGCCTTAGCCAGCACCATCTGCAGGTAGCCCTGCCCCCTGGTAAACAGTGTATTATGGTTAGGGGTAATTGACAAGTTGAATCAGGTTTTTGCCTTAGCCAGCACCATCTGCAGGTAGCCCTGCCCTGGTAAACAGTGTATTATGGTTAGGGGTAATTGACAAGTTGAATCGGGTTTTTGCCTTAGCCAGCACCATCTGCAGGTAGCCCTGCCCCCTGGTAAACAGTGTATTATGGTTAGGGGTAATTGACAAGTTGAATCAGGTTTTTGCCTTAGCCAGCACCATCTGCAGGTAGCCCTGCCCCCTGGTAAACAGTGTATTATGGTTAGGGGTAATTGACAAGTTGAATCGGGTTTTTGCCTTAGCCAGCACCATCTGCAGGTAGCCCTGCCCCCTGGTAAACAGTGTATTATGGTTAGGGGTAATTGACAAGTTGAATCAGGTTTTTGCCTTAGCCAGCACCATCTGCAGGTAGCCCTGCCCCCTGGTAAACAGTGTATTATGGTTAGGGGTAATTGACAAGTTGAATCAGGTTTTTGCCTTAGCCAGCACCATCTGCAGGTAGCCCTGCCCCCTGGTAAACAGTGTATTATGGTTAGGGGTAATTGACAAGTTGAATCAGGTTTTTGCCTTAGCCAGCACCATCTGCAGGTAGCCCTGCCCCCTGGTAAACAGTGTATTATGGTTAGGGGTAATTGACAAGTTGAATCAGGTTTTTGCCTTAGCCAGCACCATCTGCAGGTAGCCCTGCCCCTGGTAAACAGTGTATTATGGTTAGGGGTAATTGACAAGTTGAATCAGGTTTTTGCCTTAGCCAGCACCATCTGCAGGTAGCCCTGCCCCCTGGTAAACAGTGTATTATGGTTAGGGGTAATTGACAAGTTGAATCAGGTTTTTGCCTTAGCCAGCACCATCTGCAGGTAGCCCTGCCCCCTGGTAAACAGTGTATTATGGTTAGGGGTAATTGACAAGTTGAATCAGGTTTTTGCCTTAGCCAGCACCATCTGCAGGTAGCCCTGCCCCCTGGTAAACAGTGTATTATGGTTAGGGGTAATTGACAAGTTGAATCGGGTTTTTGCCTTAGCCAGCACCATCTGCAGGTAGCCCTGCCCCCTGGTAAACAGTGTATTATGGTTAGGGGTAATTGACAAGTTGAATACGGTTTTTGCCTTAGCCAGCACCATCTGCAGGTAGCCCTGCCCCCTGGTAAACAGTGTATTATGGTTAGGGGTAATTGACAAGTTGAATCAGGTTTTTGCCTTAGCCAGCACCATCTGCAGGTAGCCCTGCCCCCTGGTAAACAGTGTATTATGGTTAGGGGTAATTGACAAGTTGAATCAGGTTTTTGCCTTAGCCAGCACCATCTGCAGGTAGCCCTGCCCCCTGGTAAACAGTGTATTATGGTTAGGGGTAATTGACAAGTTGAATCAGGTTTTTGCCTTAGCCAGCACCATCTGCAGGTAGCCCTGCCCCCTGGTAAACAGTGTATTATGGTTAGGGGTAATTGACAAGTTGAATCAGGTTTTGCCTTAGCCAGCACCATCTGCAGGTAGCCCTGCCCCTGGTAAACAGTGTATTATGGTTAGGGGTAATTGACAAGTTGAATCAGGTTTTTGCCTTAGCCAGCACCATCTGCAGGTAGCCCTGCCCCCTGGTAAACAGTGTATTATGGTTAGGGGTAATTGACAAGTTGAATCAGGTTTTTGCCTTAGCCAGCACCATCTGCAGGTAGCCCTGCCCCCTGGTAAACAGTGTATTATGGTTAGGGGTAATTGACAAGTTGAATCGGGTTTTTGCCTTAGCCAGCACCATCTGCAGGTAGCCCTGCCCCCTGGTAAACAGTGTATTATGGTTAGGGGTAATTGACAAGTTGAATCAGGTTTTTGCCTTAGCCAGCACCATCTGCAGGTAGCCCTGCCCCCTGGTAAACAGTGTATTATGGTTCGGGGGTAATTGACAAGTTGAATCAGGTTTTTTGCCTTAGCCAGCACCATCTGCAGGTAGCCCTGCCCCCTGGTAAACAGTGTATTATGGTTAGGGGTAATTGACAAGTTGAATCAGGTTTTGCCTTAGCCAGCACCATCTGCAGGTAGCCCTGCCCCCTGGTAAACAGTGTATTATGGTTAGGGTAATTGACAAGTTGAATCAGGTTTTTGCCTTAGCCAGCACCATCTGCAGGTAGCCCTGCCCCTGGTAAACAGTGTATTATGGTTAGGGGTAATTGACAAGTTGAATCAGGTTTTTGCCTTAGCCAGCACCATCTGCAGGTAGCCCTGCCCCCTGGTAAACAGTGTATTATGGTTAGGGGTAATTGACAAGTTGAATCAGGTTTTTGCCTTAGCCAGCACCATCTGCAGGTAGCCCTGCCCCCTGGTAAACAGTGTATTATGGTTAGGGGTAATTGACAAGTTGAATCAGGTTTTTGCCTTAGCCAGCACCATCTGCAGGTAGCCCTGCCCCCTGGTAAACAGTGTATTATGGTTAGGGGTAATTGACAAGTTGAATCGGGTTTTTCGCCTTAGCCAGCACCATCTGCAGGTAGCCCTGCCCCCTGGTAAACAGTGTATTATGGTTAGGGGTAATTGACAAGTTGAATCAGGTTTTTGCCTTAGCCAGCACCATCTGCAGGTAGCCCTGCCCCCTGGTAAACAGTGTATTATGGTTAGGGGTAATTGACAAGTTGAATCGGGTTTTTGCCTTAGCCAGCACCATCTGCAGGTAGCCCTGCCCCCTGGTAAACAGTGTATTATGGTTAGGGGTAATTGACAAGTTGAATCAGGTTTTTGCCTTAGCCAGCACCATCTGCAGGTAGCCCTGCCCCCTGGTAAACAGTGTATTATGGTTAGGGGTAATTGACAAGTTGAATCAGGTTTTTGCCTTAGCCAGCACCATCTGCAGGTAGCCCTGCCCCCTGGTAAACAGTGTATTATGGTTAGGGGTAATTGACAAGTTGAATCAGGTTTTTGCCTTAGCCAGCACCATCTGCAGGTAGCCCTGCCCCCTGGTAAACAGTGTATTATGGTTAGGGGTAATTGACAAGTTGAATCGGGTTTTTGCCTTAGCCAGCACCATCTGCAGGTAGCCCTGCCCCCTGGTAAACAGTGTATTATGGTTAGGGGTAATTGACAAGTTGAATCAGGTTTTTGCCTTAGCCAGCACCATCTGCAGGTAGCCCTGCCCCCCTGGTAAACAGTGTATTATGGTTAGGGGTAATTGACAAGTTGAATCAGGTTTTTTGCCTTAGCCAGCACCATCTGCAGGTAGCCCTGCCCCCTGGTAAACAGTGTATTATGGTTAGGGGTAATTGACAAGTTGAATCAGGTTTTTTGCCTTAGCCAGCACCATCTGCAGGTAGCCCTGCCCCCTGGTAAACAGTGTATTATGGTTAGGGGTAATTGACAAGTTGAATCAGGTTTTTGCCTTAGCCAGCACCATCTGCAGGTAGCCCTGCCCCCTGGTAAACAGTGTATTATGGTTAGGGGTAATTGACAAGTTGAATCGGGTTTTTGCCTTAGCCAGCACCATCTGCAGGTAGCCCTGCCCCCTGGTAAACAGTGTATTATGGTTAGGGGTAATTGACAAGTTGAATCAGGTTTTTGCCTTAGCCAGCACCATCTGCAGGTAGCCCTGCCCCTGGTAAACAGTGTATTATGGTTAGGGGTAATTGACAAGTTGAATCGGTTTTTGCCTTAGCCAGCACCATCTGCAGGTAGCCCTGCCCCTGGTAAACAGTGTATTATGGTTAGGGGTAATTGACAAGTTGAATCAGGTTTTTGCCTTAGCCAGCACCATCTGCAGGTAGCCCTGCCCCCTGGTAAACAGTGTATTATGGTTAGGGGTAATTGACAAGTTGAATCAGGTTTTTGCCTTAGCCAGCACCATCTGCAGGTAGCCCTGCCCCTGGTAAACAGTGTATTATGGTTAGGGGTAATTGACAAGTTGAATCAGGTTTTTGCCTTAGCCAGCACCATCTGCAGGTAGCCCTGCCCCCTGGTAAACAGTGTATTATGGTTAGGGGTAATTGACAAGTTGAATCAGGTTTTGCCTTAGCCAGCACCATCTGCAGGTAGCCCTGCCCCCTGGTAAACAGTGTATTATGGTTAGGGGTAATTGACAAGTTGAATCAGGTTTTTGCCTTAGCCAGCACCATCTGCAGGTAGCCCTGCCCCCTGGTAAACAGTGTATTATGGTTAGGGGTAATTGACAAGTTGAATCAGGTTTTTGCCTTAGCCAGCACCATCTGCAGGTAGCCCTGCCCCCTGGTAAACAGTGTATTATGGTTAGGGGTAATTGACAAGTTGAATCAGGTTTTTGCCTTAGCCAGCACCATCTGCAGGTAGCCCTGCCCCCTGGTAAACAGTGTATTATGGTTAGGGGTAATTGACAAGTTGAATCAGGTTTTTGCCTTAGCCAGCACCATCTGCAGGTAGCCCTGCCCCCTGGTAAACAGTGTATTATGGTTAGGGGTAATTGACAAGTTGAATCAGGTTTTTGCCTTAGCCAGCACCATCTGCAGGTAGCCCTGCCCCCTGGTAAACAGTGTATTATGGTTAGGGGTAATTGACAAGTTGAATCAGGTTTTGCCTTAGCCAGCACCATCTGCAGGTAGCCCTGCCCCTGGTAAACAGTGTATTATGGTTAGGGGTAATTGACAAGTTGAATCAGGTTTTTGCCTTAGCCAGCACCATCTGCAGGTAGCCCTGCCCCCTGGTAAACAGTGTATTATGGTTAGGGGTAATTGACAAGTTGAATCAGGTTTTTGCCTTAGCCAGCACCATCTGCAGGTAGCCCTGCCCCCTGGTAAACAGTGTATTATGGTTAGGGGTAATTGACAAGTTGAATCAGGTTTTTGCCTTAGCCAGCACCATCTGCAGGTAGCCCTGCCCCCTGGTAAACAGTGTATTATGGTTAGGGGTAATTGACAAGTTGAATCAGGTTTTTGCCTTAGCCAGCACCATCTGCAGGTAGCCCTGCCCCCTGGTAAACAGTGTATTATGGTTAGGGGTAATTGACAAGTTGAATCAGGTTTTTGCCTTAGCCAGCACCATCTGCAGGTAGCCCTGCCCCCTGGTAAACAGTGTATTATGGTTAGGGGTAATTGACAAGTTGAATCAGGTTTTTGCCTTAGCCAGCACCATCTGCAGGTAGCCCTGCCCCCTGGTAAACAGTGTATTATGGTTAGGGGTAATTGACAAAGTTGAATCAGGTTTTTTGCCTTAGCCAGCACCATCTGCAGGTAGCCCTGCCCCCTGGTAAACAGTGTATTATGGTTAGGGGTAATTGACAAGTTGAATCAGGTTTTTGCCTTAGCCAGCACCATCTGCAGGTAGCCTGCCCCCTGGTAAACAGTGTATTATGGTTAGGGGTAATTGACAAGTTGAATCGGGTTTTTGCCTTAGCCAGCACCATCTGCAGGTAGCCCTGCCCCCTGGTAAACAGTGTATTATGGTTAGGGGTAATTGACAAGTTGAATCAGGTTTTTGCCTTAGCCAGCACCATCTGCAGGTAGCCCTGCCCCCTGGTAAACAGTGTATTATGGTTAGGGGTAATTGACAAGTTGAATCAGGTTTTTGCCTTAGCCAGCACCATCTGCAGGTAGCCCTGCCCCCTGGTAAACAGTGTATTATGGTTAGGGGTAATTGACAAGTTGAATCAGGTTTTTCGCCTTAGCCAGCACCATCTGCAGGTAGCCCTGCCCCCTGGTAAACAGTGTATTATGGTTAGGGGTAATTGACAAGTTGAATCAGGTTTTTGCCTTAGCCAGCACCATCTGCAGGTAGCCCTGCCCCCTGGTAAACAGTGTATTATGGTTAGGGGTAATTGACAAGTTGAATCAGGTTTTGCCTTAGCCAGCACCATCTGCAGGTAGCCCTGCCCCCTGGTAAACAGTGTATTATGGTTAGGGGGTAATTGACAAGTTGAATCAGGTTTTTGCCTTAGCCAGCACCATCTGCAGGTAGCCCTGCCCCTGGTAAACAGTGTATTATGGTTAGGGGTAATTGACAAGTTGAATCAGGTTTTTGCCTTAGCCAGCACCATCTGCAGGTAGCCCTGCCCCTGGTAAACAGTGTATTATGGTTAGGGTAATTGACAAGTTGAATCGGGTTTTTGCCTTAGCCAGCACCATCTGCAGGTAGCCCTGCCCCCCTGGTAAACAGTGTATTATGGTTAGGGGTAATTGACAAGTTGAATCAGGTTTTTGCCTTAGCCAGCACCATCTGCAGGTAGCCCTGCCCCCTGGTAAACAGTGTATTATGGTTAGGGGTAATTGACAAGTTGAATCAGGTTTTTGCCTTAGCCAGCACCATCTGCAGGTAGCCCTGCCCCCTGGTAAACAGTGTATTATGGTTAGGGGTAATTGACAAGTTGAATCAGGTTTTTGCCTTAGCCAGCACCATCTGCAGGTAGCCCTGCCCCCTGGTAAACAGTGTATTATGGTTAGGGGTAATTGACAAGTTGAATCAGGTTTTGCCTTAGCCAGCACCATCTGCAGGTCCCTGCCCCCTGGTAAACAGTGTATTATGGTTAGGGGTAATTGACAAGTTGAATCAGGTTTTTGCCTTAGCCAGCACCATCTGCAGGTAGCCCTGCCCCTGGTAAACAGTGTATTATGGTTAGGGGTAATTGACAAGTTGAATCAGGTTTTTGCCTTAGCCAGCACCATCTGCAGGTAGCCCTGCCCCCTGGTAAACAGTGTATTATGGTTAGGGGGTAATTGACAAGTTGAATCAGGTTTTTGCCTTAGCCAGCACCATCTGCAGGTAGCCCTGCCCCTGGTAAACAGTGTATTATGGTTAGGGGTAATTGACAAGTTGAATCAGGTTTTTGCCTTAGCCAGCACCATCTGCAGGTAGCCCTGCCCCTGGTAAACAGTGTATT